>NC_084754.1:652453-769953 GCF_033978785.1 Entelurus aequoreus | reverse complement strand
TCTGGCACCATGTAAACGTTCGTAAACCCAAAAGGTGGCAAATGGAGGTGTTGGTAGAGGGAGGTTCCACTGGAGTCATGTTTGAATCATCTTGCCAACCCAATATCGTGTATCGTCTCGTCATGGTCACACCCCTTAGTAACCACACCTGTTTTTGTGTGTCCTTTGTTGACATGTCACCACTGAAGGTGAAAAGGAAAAACTTGCGGCCCAAATTGACTAAAGCAAACAATTATTTGAGAATAATCAAAGTATAGAATATTGACTGCATAGTTAGTTGCATTATTGTCTTCATAAGCACACCTATGTCCAGTTTCACAATGCATGAAGTCTTAATACTTTCTTTTTACCTTGTATTATTTACAAGTCGGCTTCTACTGTACGACACGTAAGAATGTTCAAATGTCTCGTTCAGCAATAAATGTTTTATGTCGACAGATCGACTCCAGAACTGGTTATTCTATTTCCCCTCTTGTATTAAATGGCGCCCTGTGCAACACCCCCATTTTGACTGATACAAAGCAGGATATGATGCTTGCTGTCAGAACACAAAGGTAGGACTGGATCCATGCTGTACATTAATGTTGCACTCTCAGAACACAAAGGTAGGACTGGATCCATGCTGTACATTAATGTTGCACTCTCAGAACACAAAGGTAGGACTGGATCCATGCTGTACATTAATGTTGCACTCTCAGAACACAAAGGTAGGACTGGATCCATGCTGTACATTAATGTTGCACTCTCAGAACACAAAGGTAGGACTGGATCCATGCTGTACATTAATGTTGCACTCTCAGAACACAAAGGTAGGACTGGATCCATGCTGTACATTAATGTTGCACTCTCAGAACACAAAGGTAGGACTGGATCCATGCTGTACATTAATGTTGCCCTCTCAGAACACAAAGGTAGGACTGGATCCATGCTGTACATTAATGTTGCACTCTCAGAACACAAAGGTAGGACTGGATCCATGCTGTACATTAATGTTGCACTCTCAGAACTGGATCCATGCTGTACATTAATGTTGCACTTTCAGGACTGGATCCATGCTGTACATTATTAATGTTGCACTCTCAGAACACAAAGGTAGGACTGGATCCATGCTGTACATTAATGTTGCACTCTCAGAACACAAAGGTAGGACTGGATCCATGCTGTACATTAATGTTGCACTCTCAGAACTGGATCCATGCTGTACATTAATGTTGCACTTTCAGGACTGGATCCATGCTGTACATTATTAATGTTGCACTCTCAGAACACAAAGGTAGGACTGGATCCATGCTGTACATTAATGTTGCACTCTCAGAACACAAAGGTAGGACTGGATCCATGCTGTACATTAATGTTGCACTCTCAGAACACAAAGGTAGGACTGGATCCATGCTGTACATTAATGTTGCACTCTCAGAACTGGATCCATGCTGTACATTAATGTTGCACTCTCAGGACTGGATCCATGCTGTACATTAATGTTGCACTCTCAGGACTGGATCCATGCTGTACATTATTAATGTTGCACTCTCAGAACACAAAGGTAGGACTGGATCCATGCTGTACATTAATGTTGCACTCTCAGAACACAAAGGTAGGACTGGATCCATGCTGTACATTAATGTTGCACTCTCAGAACTGGATCCATGCTGTACATTAATGTTGCACTCTCAGGACTGGATCCATGCTGTACATTAATGTTGCACTCTCAGAACACAAAGGTAGGACTGGATCCATGCTGTACATTAATGTTGCACTCTCAGAACACAAAGGTAGGACTGGATCCATGCTGTACATTAATGTTGCACTCTCAGGACTGGATCCATGCTGTACATTAATGTTGCACTCTCAGAACACAAAGGTAGGACTGGATCCATGCTGTACATTAATGTTGCACTCTCAGAACTGGATCCATGCTGTACATTAATGTTGCACTCTCAGGACTGGATCCATGCTGTACATTAATGTTGCACTCTCAGAACTGGATCCATGCTGTACATTAATGTTGCACTCTCAGGACTGGATCCATGCTGTACATTAATGTTGCACTCTCAGGACTGGATCCATGCTGTACATTAATGTTGCACTCTCAGGACTGGATCCATGCTGTACATTATTAATGTTGCACTCTCAGAACACAAAGGTAGGACTGGATCCATGCTGTACATTAATGTTGCACTCTCAGAACTGGATCCATGCTGTACATTAATGTTGCACTCTCAGGACTGGATCCATGCTGTACATTAATGTTGCACTCTCAGGACTGGATCCATGCTGTACATTATTAATGTTGCACTCTCAGAACACAAAGGTAGGACTGGATCCATGCTGTACATTAATGTTGCACTCTCAGAACACAAAGGTAGGACTGGATCCATGCTGTACATTAATGTTGCACTCTCAGAACTGGATCCATGCTGTACATTAATGTTGCACTCTCAGGACTGGATCCATGCTGTACATTAATGTTGCACTCTCAGAACACAAAGGTAGGACTGGATCCATGCTGTACATTAATGTTGCACTCTCAGAACACAAAGGTAGGACTGGATCCATGCTGTACATTAATGTTGCACTCTCAGGACTGGATCCATGCTGTACATTAATGTTGCACTCTCAGAACACAAAGGTAGGACTGGATCCATGCTGTACATTAATGTTGCACTCTCAGAACTGGATCCATGCTGTACATTAATGTTGCACTCTCAGGACTGGATCCATGCTGTACATTAATGTTGCACTCTCAGAACTGGATCCATGCTGTACATTAATGTTGCACTCTCAGGACTGGATCCATGCTGTACATTAATGTTGCACTCTCAGGACTGGATCCATGCTGTACATTAATGTTGCACTCTCAGAACACAAAGGTAGGACTGGATCCATGCTGTACATTAATGTTGCACTCTCAGGACTGGATCCATGCTGTACATTAATGTTGCACTCTCAGAACACAAAGGTAGGACTGGATCCATGCTGTACATTAATGTTGCACTCTCAGAACTGGATCCATGCTGTACATTAATGTTGCACTCTCAGAACACAAAGGTAGGACTGGATCCATGCTGTACATTAATGTTGCACTCTCAGAACACAAAGGTAGGACTGGATCCATGCTGTACATTAATGTTGCACTCTCAGAACTGGATCCATGCTGTACATTAATGTTGCACTTTCAGGACTGGATCCATGCTGTACATTATTAATGTTGCACTCTCAGAACACAAAGGTAGGACTGGATCCATGCTGTACATTAATGTTGCACTCTCAGAACACAAAGGTAGGACTGGATCCATGCTGTACATTAATGTTGCACTCTCAGAACACAAAGGTAGGACTGGATCCATGCTGTACATTAATGTTGCACTCTCAGAACACAAAGGTAGGACTGGATCCATGCTGTACATCAGGGGTGTCAAAGTCAAATGGACGGAGGGCCAAATAAAAAATTTAGCTACAAGCCGAGGGCCGGACTGTTCGAATGTTCATTGAAAAATTTTTAAATGACGCATATAGTCTAGTGAACCTAATTGAACCTACTGAAAACCTAACAAATATATTCCAATATGATCAGATAAATAAAGCAATATTTTCTTATGGCTCTGTCAGTAATCTTTAATTTTCAACAGACACAAAAGACAAATTTCCTTTATATAAAAATCCCCATAACATGAACATTAAATGAAAGAAACCGGTATTCAAGGCACCATCAGTAGCCTATATTTTCTATTTTAGCAAAAGTGGGCTAAATTTACTTCAAAGAAAAAAACAATAATAGCAATTTTCTATCATCCACTCAACTGAAATATTTTTCAAATATAATTAAATTGAAATACAATAAAATAAAGTGCAAAAATCTATAAATCAAAAACAACACTTTGTTTAAGGAGAAGTAACATGCAGTGAAAACAAATATTAAACTTTAACTTTTAAACTTGAATTGAGTAAAAACTCTAAATATGTGATTGCACAGTAATGTTCACATTAAACCCCCCTCCTCCCTCCGTGGGAGGGAGGCGAGTTGGGTGCCCGAAACCCCCCGCTGGTTTCGGCCCGCCCCTTGGCGCGCGTGGCACGGCGGGCTCCGCGACCCGACGGCTGGCCCTCGTGGCTTGACGGCGGGCGCGTCCCGACGGGCCGCGCGTAGGGGTCAAACGCAGAAGTCTCAGGGCCTCGTGGTGAGGGGGTGGCCTGCGGGTTTCGGCCCGCTTGACCCCCCCGCTCCGCTTGGCGCGCGCGGCACATGACGGGTTCCGCCACCGACGCTCGGGCTGCAGCCCGACGGTGGTGCGGGCCCGGCGGTGACGCGCGGTTTGGGGAAACAAAGCAGAAGTCTCAGGGCCTCGGGGCCGGGTTTCGGCCCGCCCCCTTGGCGCGCGTGGCACGGCGGGCTCCGCGACTAACGGCCGGGCTGCAGCCCTTCGGCCGGCAGGCGCGTCCCGGCGGGCCGCTCGCCCCCTTTCGGAACCTTGGACCGGCATCCGCTTGGTGCGTGTAAAAGATCTGCGGTCTAAAAAAAAAAAAAAAAAAAAAAAAAGATCTGCGGTCTGCGGGCCGGTTCTAATAATAAATCAAGATCATCCCAAGGGCCGTAAAAAACCTTCTCGCGGGCCGGATATGGCCCGCGGGCCTTGACTCTGACATATGTGCTGTACATTAATGTTGCACTCTCAGAACACAAAGGTAGGACTGGATCCATGCTGTACATTAATGTTGCACTCTCAGAACTGGATCCATGCTGTACATTAATGTTGCACTCTCAGGACTGGATCCATGCTGTACATTAATGTTGCACTCTCAGGACTGGATCCATGCTGTACATTATTAATGTTGCACTCTCAGAACACAAAGGTAGGACTGGATCCATGCTGTACATTAATGTTGCACTCTCAGAACACAAAGGTAGGACTGGATCCATGCTGTACATTAATGTTGCACTCTCAGAACTGGATCCATGCTGTACATTAATGTTGCACTCTCAGGACTGGATCCATGCTGTACATTAATGTTGCACTCTCAGAACACAAAGGTAGGACTGGATCCATGCTGTACATTAATGTTGCACTCTCAGAACACAAAGGTAGGACTGGATCCATGCTGTACATTAATGTTGCACTCTCAGGACTGGATCCATGCTGTACATTAATGTTGCACTCTCAGAACACAAAGGTAGGACTGGATCCATGCTGTACATTAATGTTGCACTCTCAGAACTGGATCCATGCTGTACATTAATGTTGCACTCTCAGGACTGGATCCATGCTGTACATTAATGTTGCACTCTCAGAACTGGATCCATGCTGTACATTAATGTTGCACTCTCAGGACTGGATCCATGCTGTACATTAATGTTGCACTCTCAGGACTGGATCCATGCTGTACATTAATGTTGCACTCTCAGAACACAAAGGTAGGACTGGATCCATGCTGTACATTAATGTTGCACTCTCAGGACTGGATCCATGCTGTACATTAATGTTGCACTCTCAGAACACAAAAGTAGGACTGGATCCATGCTGTACATTAATGTTGCACTCTCAGAACTGGATCCATGCTGTACATTAATGTTGCACTCTCAGAACACAAAGGTAGGACTGGATCCATGCTGTACATTAATGTTGCACTCTCAGAACTGGATCCATGCTGTACATTAATGTTGCACTCTCAGGACTGGATCCATGCTGTACATTATTAATGTTGCACTCTCAGAACACAAAGGTAGGACTGGATCCATGCTGTACATTAATGTTGCACTCTCAGAACACAAAGGTAGGACTGGATCCATGCTGTACATTAATGTTGCACTCTCAGGACTGGATCCATGCTGTACATTATTAATGTTGCACTCTCAGAACACAAAGGTAGGACTGGATCCATGCTGTACATTAATGTTGCACTCTCAGGACTGGATCCATGCTGTACATTATTAATGTTGCACTCTCAGAACACAAAGGTAGGACTGGATCCATGCTGTACATTAATGTTGCACTCTCAGAACACAAAGGTAGGACTGGATCCATGCTGTACATTAATGTTGCACTCTCAGAACACAAAGGTAGGACTGGATCCATGCTGTACATTAATGTTGCACTCTCAGGACTGGATCCATGCTGTACATTATTAATGTTGCACTCTCAGAACACAAAGGTAGGACTGGATCCATGCTGTACATTAATGTTGCACTCTCAGAACACAAAGGTAGGACTGGATCCATGCTGTACATTAATGTTGCACTCTCAGGACTGGATCCATGCTGTACATTATTAATGTTGCACTCTCAGAACACAAAGGTAGGACTGGATCCATGCTGTACATTAATGTTGCACTCTCAGAACTGGATCCATGCTGTACATTAATGTTGCACTCTCAGGACTGGATCCATGCTGTACATTATTAATGTTGCACTCTCAGAACACAAAGGTAGGACTGGATCCATGCTGTACATTAATGTTGCACTCTCAGAACACAAAGGTAGGACTGGATCCATGCTGTACATTAATGTTGCACTCTCAGAACTGGATCCATGCTGTACATTAATGTTGCACTCTCAGGACTGGATCCATGCTGTACATTATTAATGTTGCACTCTCAGAACACAAAGGTAGGACTGGATCCATGCTGTACATTAATGTTGCACTCTCAGAACACAAAGGTAGGACTGGATCCATGCTGTACATTAATGTTGCACTCTCAGGACTGGATCCATGCTGTACATTATTAATGTTGCACTCTCAGAACACAAAGGTAGGACTGGATCCATGCTGTACATTAATGTTGCACTCTCAGGACTGGATCCATGCTGTACATTATTAATGTTGCACTCTCAGAACACAAAGGTAGGACTGGATCCATGCTGTACATTAATGTTGCACTCTCAGAACACAAAGGTAGGACTGGATCCATGCTGTACATTAATGTTGCACTCTCAGAACACAAAGGTAGGACTGGATCCATGCTGTACATTAATGTTGCACTCTCAGGACTGGATCCATGCTGTACATTATTAATGTTGCACTCTCAGAACACAAAGGTAGGACTGGATCCATGCTGTACATTAATGTTGCACTCTCAGAACACAAAGGTAGGACTGGATCCATGCTGTACATTAATGTTGCACTCTCAGGACTGGATCCATGCTGTACATTATTAATGTTGCACTCTCAGAACACAAAGGTAGGACTGGATCCATGCTGTACATTAATGTTGCACTCTCACTCTAATGGCGCTCGCTACCTGCAAACGTCGCCTTCAGGTTGCGTGTGTACAATACTGCAGGTGTTCTCCCCTTTTTGCAGTTTGATGTTTTAATGTAAACACATTTGTATGCGTGAACATTGAATGTAGCTAAAGAAAGAATGGCTGGAAATATGAATTTAGCATTAAATCCCCCCCCCCCCCCCCCACAACCATAGGTTTTACAGTATAAAAAACTTGCATGAATTTTGATGTAAAATAAAACTGGTACAGTTTTTCCATTTCATTTAATTTAATTCCATGTATTTTATTTAATTACACTAAAATTGTGAGCTGCTGCCAGTTTTATACAGTACAATTTAAAGATTTGGTTTTGTACAGCGTATGTAAAAAAAGACAATTATACACATTTATATTCATACTGTATATTATTCACTGTTAAATGTGGCCCTCTGAGGGCAACCATAACTGCCATGTGGCCCTCAATGAAAGTGACTTTGACTAGGAAGTCTTCCCACATCATGCATGCTGGGTTACTTGGAGACTAAATAGTCCATGAACACATCATGCATGCTGGGTTACTTGGACACTAAATAGTCCATGAACACATCATGCATGCTGGGTTACTTGGAGACTAAATAGTCCATGAACACATCATGCATGCTGGGTTACTTGGAGACTAAATAGTCCATGAACACATCATGCATGCTGGGTTACTTGGACACTAAATAGTCCATGAACACATCATGCATGCTGGGTTACTTGGACACTAAATAGTCCATGAACACATCATGCATGCTGGGTTACTTGGAGACTAAATAGTCCATGAACACATCATGCATGCTGGGTTACTTGGAGACTAAATAGTCCATGAACACATCATGCATGCTGGGTTACTTGGAGACTAAATAGTCCATGAACACATCATGCATGCTGGGTTACTTGGAGACTAAATAGTCCATGAACACATCATGCATGCTGGGTTACTTGGAGACTAAATAGTCCATGAACACATCATGCATGCTGGGTTACTTGGAGACTAAATAGTCCATGAACACATCATGCATGCTGGGTTACTTGGACACTAAATAGTCCATGAACACATCATGCATGCTGGGTTACTTGGACACTAAATAGTCCATGAACACATCATGCATGCTGGGTTACTTGGAGACTAAATAGTCCATGAACACATCATGCATGCTGGGTTACTTGGAGACTAAATAGTCCATGAACACATCATGCATGCTGGGTTACTTGGAGACTAAATAGTCCATGAACACATCATGCATGCTGGGTTACTTGGAGACTAAATAGTCCATGAACACATCATGCATGCTGGGTTACTTGGAGACTAAATAGTCCATGAACACATCATGCATGCTGGGTTACTTGGACACTAAATAGTCCATGAACACATCATGCATGCTGGGTTACTTGGACACTAAATAGTCCATGAACACATCATGCATGCTGGGTTACTTGGAGACTAAATAGTCCATGAACACATCATGCATGCTGGGTTACTTGGAGACTAAATAGTCCATGAACACATCATGCATGCTGGGTTACTTGGAGACTAAATAGTCCATGAACACATCATGCATGCTGGGTTACTTGGAGACTGAATAGTCCATGAACACATCATGCATGCTGGGTTACTTGGAGACTGAATAGTCCATGAACACATCATGCATGCTGGGTTACTTGGAGACTGAATAGTCCATGAACACATCATGCATGCTGGGTTACTTGGAGACTAAATAGTCCATGAACACATCATGCATGCTGGGTTACTTGGAGACTAAATAGTCCATGAACACATCATGCATGCTGGGTTACTTGGAGACTAAATAGTCCATGAACACATCATGCATGCTGGGTTACTTGGAGACTAAATAGTCCATGAACACATCATGCATGCTGGGTTACTTGGAGACTAAATAGTCCATGAACACATCATGCATGCTGGGTTACTTGGAGACTAAATAGTCCATGAACACATCATGCATGCTGGGTTACTTGGACACTAAATAGTCCATGAACACATCATGCATGCTGGGTTACTTGGAGACTAAATAGTCCATGAACACATCATGCATGCTGGGTTACTTGGAGACTAAATAGTCCATGAACACATCATGCATGCTGGGTTACTTGGAGACTAAATAGTCCATGAACACATCATGCATGCTGGGTTACTTGGAGACTAAATAGTCCATGAACACATCATGCATGCTGGGTTACTTGGAGACTAAATAGTCCATGAACACATCATGCATGCTGGGTTACTTGGAGACTAAATAGTCCATGAACACATCATGCATGCTGGGTTACTTGGAGACTAAATAGTCCATGAACACATCATGCATGCTGGGTTACTTGGAGACTAAATAGTCCATGAACACATCATGCATGCTGGGTTACTTGGACACTAAATAGTCCATGAACACATCATGCATGCTGGGTTACTTGGACACTAAATAGTCCATGAACACATCATGCATGCTGGGTTACTTGGAGACTAAATAGTCCATGAACACATCATGCATGCTGGGTTACTTGGAGACTAAATAGTCCATGAACACATCATGCATGCTGGGTTACTTGGAGACTAAATAGTCCATGAACACATCATGCATGCTGGGTTACTTGGAGACTAAATAGTCCATGAACACATCATGCATGCTGGGTTACTTGGAGACTAAATAGTCCATGAACACATCATGCATGCTGGGTTACTTGGACACTAAATAGTCCATGAACACATCATGCATGCTGGGTTACTTGGACACTAAATAGTCCATGAACACATCATGCATGCTGGGTTACTTGGAGACTAAATAGTCCATGAACACATCATGCATGCTGGGTTACTTGGAGACTAAATAGTCCATGAACACATCATGCATGCTGGGTTACTTGGAGACTAAATAGTCCATGAACACATCATGCATGCTGGGTTACTTGGAGACTGAATAGTCCATGAACACATCATGCATGCTGGGTTACTTGGAGACTGAATAGTCCATGAACACATCATGCATGCTGGGTTACTTGGAGACTGAATAGTCCATGAACACATCATGCATGCTGGGTTACTTGGAGACTAAATAGTCCATGAACACATCATGCATGCTGGGTTACTTGGAGACTAAATAGTCCATGAACACATCATGCATGCTGGGTTACTTGGAGACTAAATAGTCCATGAACACATCATGCATGCTGGGTTACTTGGAGACTAAATAGTCCATGAACACATCATGCATGCTGGGTTACTTGGAGACTAAATAGTCCATGAACACATCATGCATGCTGGGTTACTTGGAGACTAAATAGTCCATGAACACATCATGCATGCTGGGTTACTTGGACACTAAATAGTCCATGAACACATCATGCATGCTGGGTTACTTGGAGACTAAATAGTCCATGAACACATCATGCATGCTGGGTTACTTGGAGACTGAATAGTCCATGAACACATCATGCATGCTGGGTTACTTGGAGACTAAATAGTCCATGAACACATCATGCATGCTGGGTTACTTGGAGACTAAATAGTCCATGAACACATCATGCATGCTGGGTTACTTGGAGACTAAATAGTCCATGAACACATCATGCATGCTGGGTTACTTGGAGACTAAATAGTCCATGAACACATCATGCATGCTGGGTTACTTGGACACTAAATAGTCCATGAACACATCATGCATGCTGGGTTACTTGGAGACTAAATAGTCCATGAACACATCATGCATGCTGGGTTACTTGGAGACTAAATAGTCCATGAACACATCATGCATGCTGGGTTACTTGGAGACTAAATAGTCCATGAACACATCATGCATGCTGGGTTACTTGGAGACTAAATAGTCCATGAACACATCATGCATGCTGGGTTACTTGGAGACTAAATAGTCCATGAACACATCATGCATGCTGGGTTACTTGGACACTAAATAGTCCATGAACACATCATGCATGCTGGGTTACCTGGACACTAAATAGTCCATGAACACATCATGCATGCTGGGTTACTTGGACACTAAATAGTCCATGAACACATCATGCATGCTGGGTTACTTGGACACTAAATAGTCCATGAACACATCATGCATGCTGGGTTACTTGGACACTAAATAGTCCATGAACACATCATGCATGCTGGGTTACTTGGAGACTAAATAGTCCATGAACACATCATGCATGCTGGGTTACTTGGAGACTAAATAGTCCATGAACACATCATGCATGCTGGGTTACTTGGAGACTAAATAGTCCATGAACACATCATGCATGCTGGGTTACTTGGAGACTAAATAGTCCATGAACACATCATGCATGCTGGGTTACTTGGAGACTAAATAGTCCATGAACACATCATGCATGCTGGGTTACTTGGAGACTAAATAGTCCATGAACACATCATGCATGCTGGGTTACTTGGAGACTAAATAGTCCATGAACACATCATGCATGCTGGGTTACTTGGAGACTAAATAGTCCATGAACACATCATGCATGCTGGGTTACTTGGAGACTAAATAGTCCATGAACACATCATGCATGCTGGGTTACTTGGACACTAAATAGTCCATGAACACATCATGCATGCTGGGTTACCTGGACACTAAATAGTCCATGAACACATCATGCATGCTGGGTTACTTGGACACTAAATAGTCCATGAACACATCATGCATGCTGGGTTACTTGGACACTAAATAGTCCATGAACACATCATGCATGCTGGGTTACTTGGACACTAAATAGTCCATGAACACATCATGCATGCTGGGTTACTTGGAGACTAAATAGTCCATGAACACATCATGCATGCTGGGTTACTTGGACACTAAATAGTCCATGAACACATCATGCATGCTGGGTTACCTGGACACTAAATAGTCCATGAACACATCATGCATGCTGGGTTACTTGGACACTAAATAGTCCATGAACACATCATGCATGCTGGGTTACTTGGACACTAAATAGTCCATGAACACATCATGCATGCTGGGTTACTTGGACACTAAATAGTCCATGAACACATCATGCATGCTGGGTTACTTGGAGACTAAATAGTCCATGAACACATCATGCATGCTGGGTTACTTGGAGACTAAATAGTCCATGAACACATCATGCATGCTGGGTTACTTGGAGACTAAATAGTCCATGAACACATCATGCATGCTGGGTTACTTGGAGACTAAATAGTCCATGAACACATCATGCATGCTGGGTTACTTGGAGACTAAATAGTCCATGAACACATCATGCATGCTGGGTTACTTGGACACTAAATAGTCCATGAACACATCATGCATGCTGGGTTACTTGGAGACTAAATAGTCCATGAACAAACTGCAAGTAGTTGCTTGGATTGGATCATCTTAAGTCACCTCAGAGAAAACTAAAGAACACGGATGAACTTTAAGGTCCAATTCTAAATCTGGCTCCGGAATATCAGTTTGATGCAGAAAAAGCAGACTAATAGTCCTATAAAAATGTATTTATTTTCAAGGAAACCACTGAATAACACTGAATTACAACAGGATTGATCATTCAATAGTCCAGAAAACGTATAAATCATAAAAGATCCCACGTATGCGACATGGAACCCAAAGCAAATGTCGGTACTACGCACTCTTTTTTTGTATTTCCTGCTCAAACTTGAGGCGACTGTAGAAAAGTGACAGACATGATGTTACAAAAGGTCAGATGTCAGAGTGCAAGATGGTCGCAAATACAAACCTCCAAAATGATCACGTGGCCATCATGGCTTTGTATTCACTGACGTCTATTCTAGTTGACATTCTTTTACACCTTGTCCTCTTTTTTTAACGCCACCTTGCACGCACACTTGCATGGAACGGAGGAAAGCATCACAGCAGGAACACAAACAAAACACACCAACATATTTCTTTACCAAAAAAAAGAATCCATACTAAAATCCAAAAATAAAAAGGACTTAAAAACGGTAAAAAGGAAAGAACAATCTGTACAAATATTTACAAGAAAAGAGCCACAAATAAGTATAATACAGGTTTGACTGGCCATCCTGGGACCTGGTCCACACCATCCTGGGACCTGGTCCACACAATCCTGGGACCTGGTCCACACAATCCTGGGACCTGGTCCACACCATCCTGGGACCTGGTCCACACCATCCTGGGACCTGGTCCACACCATCCTGGGACCTGGTCCACACAATCCTGGGACCTGGTCCACACCATCCTGGGACCTGGTCCACACAATCCTGGGACCTGGTCCACACAATCCTGGGACCTGGTCCACACAATCACATTCAGTTTGTTGACAAAACATCTTCAATGAAGTCCTGCACTTTCTGCATAAAAACATTATTTTGTGTATTAAAAGTGTCATCCTTGTGTTTCCATGGCGATCTGCACGTGCTCAGTCTGACGGCAGGAGGTCGTGCAAACGAAAGCGGTCTCTGATGTGTGGTCTGACGTCTTCTTTCTGGTAAACACAAGCACAACAAAAGTAAGTACGGTGGTACCTCAACTCACCACTTGTGAGTACTTTGACACTCAACTCACCACTTGTGCGTACTTTGACATAGAAGCACTCAACTCACCACTTGTGAGTACTTTGACACTCAACTCACCACTTGTGAGTACTTTGACACTCAACTCACCACTTGTGAGTACTTTGACACTCAACTCACCACTTGTGAGTACTTTGACACTCAACTCACCACTTGTGAGTACTTTGACATAGAAGCACTCAACTCACCACTTGTGAGTACTTTGACACTCAACTCACCACTTGTGCGTACTTTGACATAGAAGCACTCAACTCACCACTTGTGAGTACTTTGACACTCAACTCACCACTTGTGAGTACTTTGACACTCAACTCACCACTTGTGAGTACTTTGACACTCAACTCACCACTTGTGAGTACTTTGACACTCAACTCACCACTTGTGAGTACTTTGACACTCAACTCACCACTTGTGAGTACTTTGACATAGAAGCACTCAACTCACCACTTGTGAGTACTTTGACATAGGAGCACTCAACTCACCACTTGTGAGTACTTTGACACTCAACTCACCACTTGTGAGTACTTTGACACTCAACTCACCACTTGTGAGTACTTTGACACTCAACTCACCACTTGTGAGTACTTTGACATAGAAGCACTCAACTCACCACTTGTGAGTACTTTGACATAGGAGCACTCAACTCACCACTTGTGAGTACTTTGACATAGGAGCACTCAACTCACCACTTGTGAGTACTTTGACATAGAAGCACTCAACTCACCACTTGTGAGTACTTTGACACTCAACTCACCACTTGTGAGTACTTTGACACTCAACTCACCACTTGTGAGTACTTTGACATAGAAGCACTCAACTCACCACTTGTGAGTACTTTGACATAGAAGCACTCAACTCACCACTTGTGAGTACTTTGACATAGGAGCACTCAACTCACCACTTGTGAGTACTTTGACATAGGAGCACTCAACTCACCACTTGTGAGTACTTTGACATAGTAGCACTCAACTCACCACTTGTGAGTACTTTGACACTCAACTCACCACTTGTGAGTACTTTGACACTCAACTCACCACTTGTGAGTACTTTGACACTCAACTCACCACTTGTGAGTACTTTGACATAGAAGCACTCAACTCACCACTTGTGAGTACTTTGACATAGAAGCACTCAACTCACCACTTGTGAGTACTTTGACATAGTAGCACTCAACTCACCACTTGTGAGTACTTTGACACTCAACTCACCACTTGTGAGTACTTTGACATAGGAGCACTCAACTCACCACTTGTGAGTACTTTGACATAGTAGCACTCAACTCACCACTTGTGAGTACTTTGACATAGTAGCACTCAACTCACCACTTGTGAGTACTTTGACATAGAAGCACTCAACTCACCACTTGTGAGTACTTTGACACTCAACTCACCACTTGTGAGTACTTTGACACTCAACTCACCACTTGTGAGTACTTTGACATAGAAGCACTCAACTCACCACTTGTGAGTACTTTGACATAGAAGCACTCAACTCACCACTTGTGAGTACTTTGACATAGGAGCACTCAACTCACCACTTGTGAGTACTTTGACATAGTAGCACTCAACTCACCACTTGTGAGTACTTTGACACTCAACTCACCACTTGTGAGTACTTTGACACTCAACTCACCACTTGTGAGTACTTTGACACTCAACTCACCACTTGTGAGTACTTTGACATAGAAGCACTCAACTCACCACTTGTGAGTACTTTGACATAGGAGCACTCAACTCACCACTTGTGAGTACTTTGACATAGAAGCACTCAACTCACCACTTGTGAGTACTTTGACATAGAAGCACTCAACTCACCACTTGTGAGTACTTTGACACTCAACTCACCACTTGTGAGTACTTTGACACTCAACTCACCACTTGTGAGTACTTTGACATAGAAGCACTCAACTCACCACTTGTGAGTACTTTGACATAGAAGCACTCAACTCACCACTTGTGAGTACTTTGACATAGGAGCACTCAACTCACCACTTGTGAGTACTTTGACATAGGAGCACTCAACTCACCACTTGTGAGTACTTTGACATAGTAGCACTCAACTCACCACTTGTGAGTACTTTGACATAGTAGCACTCAACTCACCACTTGTGAGTACTTTGACATAGAAGCACTCAACTCACCACTTGTGAGTACTTTGACATAGAAGCACTCAACTCACCACTTGTGAGTACTTTGACACTCAACTCACCACTTGTGAGTACTTTGACACTCAACTCACCACTTGTGAGTACTTTGACATAGAAGCACTCAACTCACCACTTGTGAGTACTTTGACATAGAAGCACTCAACTCACCACTTGTGAGTACTTTGACATAGTAGCACTCAACTCACCACTTGTGAGTACTTTGACATAGTAGCACTCAACTCACCACTTGTGAGTACTTTGACATAGGAGCACTCAACTCACCACTTGTGAGTACTTTGACATAGGAGCACTCAACTCACCACTTGTGAGTACTTTGACATAGTAGCACTCAACTCACCACTTGTGAGTACTTTGACATAGGAGCACTCAACTCACCACTTGTGAGTACTTTGACATAGAAGCACTCAACTCACCACTTGTGAGTACTTTGACACTCAACTCACCACTTGTGAGTACTTTGACATAGAAGCACTCAACTCACCACTTGTGAGTACTTTGACATAGAAGCACTCAACTCACCACTTGTGAGTACTTTGACATAGTAGCACTCAACTCACCACTTGTGAGTACTTTGACATAGTAGCACTCAACTCACCACTTGTGAGTACTTTGACATAGGAGCACTCAACTCACCACTTGTGAGTACTTTGACATAGGAGCACTCAACTCACCACTTGTGAGTACTTTGACATAGTAGCACTCAACTCACCACTTGTGAGTACTTTGACATAGGAGCACTCAACTCACCACTTGTGAGTACTTTGACATAGTAGCACTCAACTCACCACTTGTGAGTACTTTGACACTCAACTCACCACTTGTGAGTACTTTGACATAGAAGCACTCAACTCACCACTTGTGAGTACTTTGACATAGGAGCACTCAACTCACCACTTGTGAGTACTTTGACATAGTAGCACTCAACTCACCACTTGTGAGTACTTTGACATAGTAGCACTCAACTCACCACTTGTGAGTACTTTGACATAGAAGCACTCAACTCACCACTTGTGAGTACTTTGACATAGTAGCACTCAACTCACCACTTGTGAGTACTTTGACATAGTAGCACTCAACTCACCACTTGTGAGTACTTTGACATAGGAGCACTCAACTCACCACTTGTGAGTACTTTGACATAGTAGCACTCAACTCACCACTTGTGAGTACTTTGACATAGGAGCACTCAACTCACCACTTGTGAGTACTTTGACATAGTAGCACTCAACTCACCACTTGTGAGTACTTTGACATAGTAGCACTCAACTCACCACTTGTGAGTACTTTGACATAGTAGCACTCAACTCACCACTTGTGAGTACTTTGACATAGTAGCACTCAACTCACCACTTGTGAGTACTTTGACATAGTAGCACTCAACTCACCACTTGTGAGTACTTTGACATAGGAGCACTCAACTCACCACTTGTGAGTACTTTGACATAGAAGCACTCAACTCACCACTTGTGAGTACTTTGACATAGTAGCACTCAACTCACCACTTGTGAGTACTTTGACATAGTAGCACTCAACTCACCACTTGTGAGTACTTTGACATAGAAGCACTCAACTCACCACTTGTGAGTACTTTGACATAGAAGCACTCAACTCACCACTTGTGAGTACTTTGACATAGTAGCACTCAACTCACCACTTGTGAGTACTTTGACATAGTAGCACTCAACTCACCACTTGTGAGTACTTTGACATAGTAGCACTCAACTCACCACTTGTGAGTACTTTGACATAGAAGCACTCAACTCACCACTTGTGAGTACTTTGACACTCAACTCACCACTTGTGAGTACTTTGACACTCAACTCACCACTTGTGAGTACTTTGACATAGAAGCACTCAACTCACCACTTGTGAGTACTTTGACATAGGAGCACTCAACTCACCACTTGTGAGTACTTTGACATAGTAGCACTCAACTCACCACTTGTGAGTACTTTGACATGGTAGCACTCAACTCACCACTTGTGAGTACTTTGACATAGAAGCACTCAACTCACCACTTGTGAGTACTTTGACATAGTAGCACTCAACTCACCACTTGTGAGTACTTTGACATAGTAGCACTCAACTCACCACTTGTGAGTACTTTGACATAGTAGCACTCAACTCACCACTTGTGAGTACTTTGACATAGGAGCACTCAACTCACCACTTGTGAGTACTTTGACATAGTAGCACTCAACTCACCACTTGTGAGTACTTTGACATAGTAGCACTCAACTCACCACTTGTGAGTACTTTGACATAGTAGCACTCAACTCACCACTTGTGAGTACTTTGACATAGTAGCACTCAACTCACCACTTGTGAGTACTTTGACATAGTAGCACTCAACTCACCACTTGTGAGTACTTTGACATAGTAGCACTCAACTCACCACTTGTGAGTACTTTGACATAGTAGCACTCAACTCACCACTTGTGAGTACTTTGACATAGAAGCACTCAACTCACCACTTGTGAGTACTTTGACATAGAAGCACTCAACTCACCACTTGTGAGTACTTTGACATAGAAGCACTCAACTCACCACTTGTGAGTACTTTGACATAGTAGCACTCAACTCACCACTTGTGAGTACTTTGACATAGTAGCACTCAACTCACCACTTGTGAGTACTTTGACATAGTAGCACTCAACTCACCACTTGTGAGTACTTTGACATAGGAGCACTCAACTCACCACTTGTGAGTACTTTGACATAGGAGCACTCAACTCACCACTTGTGAGTACTTTGACACTCAACTCACCACTTGTGAGTACTTTGACATAGGAGCACTCAACTCACCACTTGTGAGTACTTTGACATAGGAGCACTCAACTCACCACTTGTGAGTACTTTGACATAGGAGCACTCAACTCACCACTTGTGAGTACTTTGACATAGGAGCACTCAACTCACCACTTGTGAGTACTTTGACATAGTAGCACTCAACTCACCACTTGTGAGTACTTTGACATAGGAGCACTCAACTCACCACTTGTGAGTACTTTGACATAGGAGCACTCAACTCACCACTTGTGAGTACTTTGACATAGGAGCACTCAACTCACCACTTGTGAGTACTTTGACATAGGAGCACTCAACTCACCACTTGTGAGTACTTTGACATAGGAGCACTCAACTCACCACTTGTGAGTACTTTGACATAGTAGCACTCAACTCACCACTTGTGAGTACTTTGACACTCAACTCACCACTTGTGAGTACTTTGACATAGTAGCACTCAACTCACCACTTGTGAGTACTTTGACACTCAACTCACCACTTGTGAGTACTTTGACATAGTAGCACTCAACTCACCACTTGTGAGTACTTTGACACTCAACTCACCACTTGTGAGTACTTTGACATAGAAGCACTCAACTCACCACTTGTGAGTACTTTGACATAGGAGCACTCAACTCACCACTTGTGAGTACTTTGACATAGTAGCACTCAACTCACCACTTGTGAGTACTTTGACACTCAACTCACCACTTGTGAGTACTTTGACATAGTAGCACTCAACTCACCACTTGTGAGTACTTTGACACTCAACTCACCACTTGTGAGTACTTTGACATAGGAGCACTCAACTCACCACTTGTGAGTACTTTGACATAGTAGCACTCAACTCACCACTTGTGAGTACTTTGACATAGGAGCACTCAACTCACCACTTGTGAGTACTTTGACATAGGAGCACTCAACTCACCACTTGTGAGTACTTTGACATAGGAGCACTCAACTCACCACTTGTGAGTACTTTGACATAGGAGCACTCAACTCACCACTTGTGAGTACTTTGACATAGGAGCACTCAACTCACCACTTGTGAGTACTTTGACATAGGAGCACTCAACTCACCACTTGTGAGTACTTTGACATAGTAGCACTCAACTCACCACTTGTGAGTACTTTGACATAGTAGCACTCAACTCACCACTTGTGAGTACTTTGACATAGTAGCACTCAACTCACCACTTGTGAGTACTTTGACATAGTAGCACTCAACTCACCACTTGTGAGTACTTTGACATAGTAGCACTCAACTCACCACTTGTGAGTACTTTGACATAGGAGCACTCAACTCACCACTTGTGAGTACTTTGACATAGGAGCACTCAACTCACCACTTGTGAGTACTTTGACATAGGAGCACTCAACTCACCACTTGTGAGTACTTTGACATAGGAGCACTCAACTCACCACTTGTGAGTACTTTGACACTCAACTCACCACTTGTGAGTACTTTGACATAGGAGCACTCAACTCACCACTTGTGAGTACTTTGACATAGTAGCACTCAACTCACCACTTGTGAGTACTTTGACATAGTAGCACTCAACTCACCACTTGTGAGTACTTTGACATAGTAGCACTCAACTCACCACTTGTGAGTACTTTGACATAGTAGCACTCAACTCACCACTTGTGAGTACTTTGACATAGTAGCACTCAACTCACCACTTGTGAGTACTTTGACATAGGAGCACTCAACTCACCACTTGTGAGTACTTTGACATAGGAGCACTCAACTCACCACTTGTGAGTACTTTGACATAGTAGCACTCAACTCACCACTTGTGAGTACTTTGACACTCAACTCACCACTTGTGAGTACTTTGACATAGGAGCACTCAACTCACCACTTGTGAGTACTTTGACATAGGAGCACTCAACTCACCAGTACCTCCGCTTGTGAGTACACTTCCCATTCACAATCCAGCCTCAGTGGACATTTACGCATGAAACTATGGAGAAGCTGCTACTGGTGTGCCCGACTACTGGAGGTAATACCGTGTTTGTAGTATTACTGCACTACTGAAGTACTACTGTGTTTGTAGTATTACTGCACTACTGAAGTAGTACTGTGTTTATAGTATTACTGCACTACTGAAGTACTACTGTGTTTATAGTATTACTGCACTACTGAAGTAGTACTGTGTTTATAGTATTACTGCACTACTGAAGTAGTACTGTGTTTATAGTATTACTGCACTACTGAAGTAGTACTGTGTTTATAGTATTACTGCACTACTGAAGTAGTACTGTGTTTATAGTATTACTGCACTACTGAAGTACTACTGTGTTTGTAGTATTACTGCACTACTGAAGTACTACTGTGTTTGTAGTATTACTGCACTACTGAAGTACTACTGTGTTTGTAGTATTACTGCACTACTGAAGTAGTACTGTGTTTATAGTATTACTGCACTACTGAAGTAGTACTGTGTTTATAGTATTACTGCACTACTGAAGTAGTACTGTGTTTATAGTATTACTGCACTACTGAAGTACTACTGAGTTTATAGTATTACTGCACTACTGAAGTACTACTGTGTTTATAGTATTACTGCACTACTGAGTTTATATAGTATTACTGTACTACAGAAGTACTACTGAGTTTATATAGTATTACTGTACTACAGAAGTACTACTGAGTTTATATAGTATTACTGTACTACAGAAGTACTACTGAGTTTATATAGTATTACTGTACTACAGAAGTACTACTGAGTTTATATAGTATTACTGTACTACAGAAGTACTACTGAGTTTATATAGTATTACTGTACTACAGAAGTACTACTGAGTTTATATAGTATTACTGTACTACAGAAGTACTACTGAGTTTATATAGTATTACTGTACTACAGAAGTACTTCTGAGTTTATATAGTATTACTGTACTACTGAGTTTATATAGTATTACTGTACTACAGAAGTACTTCTGAGTTTATATAGTATTACTGTACTACAGAAGTACTTCTGAGTTTATATAGTATTACTGTACTACAGAAGTACTTCTGAGTTTATATAGTATTACTGTACTACAGAAGTACTTCTGAGTTTATATAGTATTACTGTACTACAGAAGTACTACTGAGCTTATAGTATTATTTGGGTTTGTAGAAGAGTTTGAGGTATATTTAGAGAGGTAATGTTTCCTAAAATGTAAAAACTCACAACTTTTTTCAAACTTGAATGATGTTTTGGAGCATAAAGTAGAAATTAAAAGATATTATTTAGTAATTGTTAGAAGTACTAACTAGCATGAGACAGTTGATATATTCTTATGCCCTTTGAGACACTTGTGATTTAGGGCTATATAAATAAACATTGATTGATTGATTGATTATGAAGGAAGTAACCTCTGGATCGGCGTGGCTCAGCTGGTAGAGCGGCTGACCACAAACTTGAGGGTTCCTGGTTCGTATCCAGCTTCTGCTATCCTAGTCACTGCCCTTGTGTCCTTGGGCAAGACACTTGGCCCACCTTGCTCCCAGTGCCACTCCCACTGGTGTAAACGTACATAGTGGGTTTGTCAAAAGCAGTGAAGTGGTCACGTCGTGTGAATGGTAAATAAAAAGAGAATACAACGATTGTCAATCAAATAAATAAATGCAGACCCCCAACCTGTGGCTCTCAGACCATTGGGGGTTTGAGGACCCCTGTACTATAGGAGATGTCATTACATTCTTTGGAGCATCATGAATATAAACACCTACCAGTTCCACCAGCTTCTCCAGGAAAGGAAGGAGCTTGAGAAGCTCGCTGTCATTTCTATCAACAAACCAACTTTCAATTGGGATCCCATTGGAAAGCTGTTTGAAACAGAAAAGGTTCCAATTGAGACAGACGCACAAATCAAAACAACCATTTGTGAGAGGCACTTCTTACCTGGTAGGCAAAGGCTTGTGGTGAGTTGTCGATTATTATCGTCTTGGAAAGATCTCGTCCCAAAATGTTGAGGTCTTTTATATAATTTCCTTGCACGCACACACAATGCTCCCGAAAGAGACGGTGTCTAAACAACACACAACAACACATGTATGACACCATATGGACTTTATTATCGGGGCAAAACATTTAGTTTGGGGTAAGACGAGATCGGGATGGGCAAAGTATGGTCAGTGGGTTCCATGTTTTAACAAGCGCTGGTAAGTAAGTTCATGATTTATTCATTCATTCTTTAATATCTCACCATTGTTCATTGCTCTGTTGCTTTATTTAGCAAGTACCGTATTTTTCAGAGTATAAGTCGCTCCGCCCGAAAATGCATAATAAAGAAGGAAAAAACATATATAAGTGGCACTGGAGTATAAGTCGCATTTTTTGGGTAAATGTATTTGATAAAAGCCAACAGCAAGAATAGACATTTGAAAGGCAATTTAAAATGTCTAAAGAATAGTGAACAACAGGCTGAATAAGTGTACGTTATATGAGGCATAAATAACCAACTGCTATGTTAACGTAACATATTATGGTAAGAGTCATTCAAATAACTATAACATATAGAACATGCTATACGTTTACCAAACAATCTGTCACTCCTAATCGCTAAATCCCATGAAATCTTATACGTCTGGTCTCTTACGTCAATGACATCAATAATATTATTTCATATTTTACGCTAATGTGTTAATAATTCCACACATAAGTCGCACCCCCAGCCAAACTATGAAAAAAAACTGCCACTTATAGTCCGAAAAATACGGTAATCATTCTTCTCTAAACCCTTTTTCAAAAAATGTACTGAGACTTTAGACTTTTGGCATGTATATTTTTGGTGATATTGCATTATTCATATAAAGTATATACCGTATTTTCCAGACCATAGGGTGCACCGGGTTATAAGGCACACTGCTGATGAATGGTCTATTTTATATCTTTTTTCATATATACCTGTAAGGTGCACCGGATTAAAGGGCGCATTAAAAGGAGTCTTTTTTTATTTTTTTTACTAAATGTAAAAGACTTCCTTGTGGTCTACATAACATGTAATGGTGGTTCTTTGGTCAAAATGTTGCATAGATGATGTTTTACACATCATCTTCAAGTTGCTTTCTGACAGTCGCTTCAGGATGCGCCATTTTGTGGGCGCTCTTATTTACGTGCCTCACCTTACAGCGTCTTCTCCCCGTCATCTTTGTTGTAGCGTGCAAGGACGGGAGTGTAAGAAGTGTCAAAAGATGGCGCTAACTGTTTTAATGACATTCACACTTTACTTCAATCAATAACAGAGCAGCATCTCCTCATCCGCCAGAAATGTGTCCCGTAAAAAAACGTCCGACTGGAACTCTCTAATAACTAAAGTTCCTTGGGTGAATAATGTGAACTCACTACACCGGTATGTTTTAGTGCTTTCATGGTGAGTTCACTGACAGATATAAGTAAGAACTTTACACTACTTTATATTAGAAATGGCAACAGCGGAGGATGAATGTCACATAACAAGAAGATAAAGAAAAAGAAGAAGAAGCTTATCGACTACGGTGTCGACTACAAAGGCGGACGCGCGCAATTTTCCAGGACTTATGCAGATCCCAAATACACATCAGCAGGTACCAGAAGGTAAGAAAAGTTGCTTTTGCATAATATTGCAAAACAAAACGCCAGATATGTCTTACCTTATACACACAGCATAATAATACTCCTATGTTGAAGCACAGTACAATCCATCAAGTGGTGTGGCTTTATAGCTTACCAAAGTCATACTAAAACATTTTGATAGATTTTTGAGCACCGTGTGTAATGTTCTATATTTTCAATAGAACATATAAAATGTTTGTGTTTACTTGAGTGAGACATATTGCAGTCTACACGTACCTCTTATGTGTGACTGCCATCTACTGGTCATACTCATCATTTCACCATGTACCAAATAAAATAGCTTCAAGGTTGGTAAGCAAACCCAGAATTATTCCGTACATTAGGCGCACCAGGTTAGAAGGCGCACTGTCGAGTTTTGAAAAAAAATTTTTTTTAAGTGCACCTTCTAGTCGGGAAAATACGATACATATTTTTTTCACTGAAGAATTAGCTTGTAGTTTGCATTTTCTATGTTTATTTTTGAAAGTTATTAAAAGCTGTTTACACAAAAGCCAAGTAATTTAAGTTTGCATTTGCAGGTGTCACAGTACTTTTGTTCACATAAAAAAAACAAACGTTTTATTTTTAATTTATTCAAAATACTTCACTGACCTGACTAATTGCTTCTTTGGATCCAAGATGTTTAGCAACTTGTCAGCATAGACTTTTTTTGACGCCGTGAAGAGGATAATCTGCAATATTAAAAAGGAATAAAATGTGGTTTTTAACGCAGTGCAGCTTGAGATAAGCGTGAGTCAACTTGCTTCATGTAAAATAACTTTTTACCTCATACATTTGTGACATGCGCTCGAGAAACTCTCGGAAAAAGGGTCTCAATCGCACATACACCTAAGAAAGAAATAGTAGAAATAAAAAGAAGAGCAACAGGGACTTCCAAATATCCGAGGTACAGCTACTACCTGGTATATTACGTCCTGGAAGAGCACAGGGAACGTCAAAGCGGCATCTTCCAGCTCGTTCAAACTGCAATGGACCAGAGTTTCATCCTAAAAAGGTACAAATCCCATTGAAATATATTTCTACTCAACTCATATTCCAAGTGAGCATTGCCTGCTTACCAAATCTAGGACAAGAGAAAACTCTGGTGCGCTGCGGGTTTTCAAAGGTAAAGCTGGTTTGCGCGTCAGCTGCTCATCTGTGAGAGGCGGCACATGCTTGATGAAGAAGTACCTTCAAGACAAGTTGAAGAAACAGTATAAAGAACAAGCTATGACAAAATATTATACAAAATTCAAAAGCAGTGAAGTTGGCACGTTGTGTAATTTGTAAATAAAAAGAGAATACATCCATCCATTGTTTACCGCTTATTCCCTTCGGGGTCGCTGGAGCCTATCTCAGCTCCAATGGGGCGGAAGGCAGAGTACACCCTGGACATAATGATTTGCAAATCCTTTTCAACTTATATTCAAAGTCAATAGACTGCAAAGACAAGATATTTCATGTTTTTTTGCAAATTATCATTAACTTAGAATTTGATGGCAGCAACACATTGCAAAAAAATTATTACAGGGGCATTTTTACCACTGTGTTACATGGCCTTTCCTTTTAACAACACTCAGTAAAGGTTTGGGAAGTGAGGAGACACATTTTTGAAGTGGAATTCTTTCCCATTCTTGCTTGATGTACAGCTTAAGTTGTTCAACAGTCCGGGGGTCTCCCTTGTGGTAATTTAGGCTTCATAATACACCACACATTTTCAATGGGAGACAGGTCTGGACTACAGGCAGGCCAGTCTAGTACCCGCACTCTTTTACTATGAAGCCACACTGTTGTAACACGTGACTTGGCATTGTCTTGCTGAAATAAGCAGGGGCGTCCATGGTAACGTTGCTTGGATGGCAACATATGTTGCTCCAAAAGCTGTATGTACCTTTCAGCATTAATGGTGCCTTCACAGATGTGTAAGTTACCCATGTCTTGGCCACTAATACACCCCCACATTGAACTTTGCGCCTATAACAATCCGGATAACAATTGTAAATGTGGACTCGTCAGACCACAGAACCCTTTTACACTTTGCATCAGTCCATCTTAGATGAGCTTGGGCTCAGTGAAGCCGGCGGTGTTTCTGGGTGTTGTTGATAAATGGCTTTGCATAGTAGAGTTTAAATTTGCACTTACAAATGTAGCAACAAACTAGTTACTGACAGTGGTTTTCTGAAGTGTTCCTGAACCCATGTGGTGATATCCTTTACACACCGACGTCGCTTTTTGATGCAGAACCGCCTGAGGGATCGAAGGTCCGTAATATCATTGCTTACGTGCAGTGATTTCTCCAGATTCTCTGAACTTTTTGATGATATTACAGAGCGTAGATGGTGAAATCCCTAAATTCCTTGCAATAGCTGCTTGAGAAATGTTGTTCTTAAACTGTTGGACAATTTGCTCAGGCATTTGTTGACAAAGTGGTGACCCTCGCCCCATCCTTGTTTGTGAATGACTGAGCATTTCATGGAAGCTGCTTTTATACCCAATCATGGCACCCACCTGTTCCCAATTAGCCTGTTCACCTGTGGGATGTTCCAAATAAGTGTTTGATGAGCATTCCTCAACTTTATCACTCTTTTTTGAAACATGTTGCAGGCATCAAATTTCAAATGAGCTAATATTTGCAAAAAATAAAGTTTTCCAGTTGGAACGTTAAGTATCTTGTCTTTGCAGTCTATTCAATTTAATATAAGTTGAAAAGGATTTGCAAATCATTGTATTCTATTTTTATTTACCATTTACACAACGTGACAACTTCACTGCTTTTGGCTTTTGTAAAACGTTGGAAGTTTTGGAATGTATTTTACAGGGCTTTGAAGGCTAGAATGGTGACTCCCATTAGCTGCATCTTCCAAGTGTTTTATCATATTTAAAATAACTTAAAACATTTTTTTAAAAAGTAGATTCTTGTCTCAATGATTTTGAATGATAGACAACATTTTTAAAATAAAAAAGTGCAGTTTCCCATTAAGACCTCACATTGGCTTTGTAAGGTCACATTAGGACTTTAGTAGAAACCCTGGAACCAATAAGGAACTGGATTGTTACACAGAATAGAAAAGCGAAACGAAACTGGAAAAAAGGTATCTATTCCCTTCCTAAACATCTTTTTAAAGTCTGTTATGATGGCAACTTTCAACACTCCAAGCAAGCTGTTCTTCCAGTCTGGACCAGCGAACAATACATTGTTAAGGGAGATGCCTTCATGGAGTCAAACACACCACTCGGACGGTCAGGCATGTGTGGATGTAGAAACCCAAAGTGGGAAGGTACAAGCATTCCTCTCCAGCATGCAGCAGTGGAGATCATTCAGCATGATCTTCAATCCATGATTTTTTGCACACAAGCCAGAAAATGACATTTCATGAGAGGTTTTGTTCTAAGAGTGTGGCAAAGTCTGGTTAAGCTAGTCCTCTGTTGTTGGGGAGGCGCTGCCCTTTGTGTCTGAAAGGATACTAGCATCGTTCATGAACATCTCTCTGTCCATCAACTGAAGGAGGTGTCACTCCTCAATGGATGGTGCAACTTTGTTGTCATGTTCTTTAAAAAAATATTGCATCTTGCAAAAAATCAGCTAAATTCAGACTATAGCATGGCTTACATGTGGAGACGCTAATCGCTCTCCTACATTAGGTTCTGAGGATTAAGATAGGATCTACTTACGGGTCAAACACTTCCCAGTCATCCTCATATGACGGCTCTGCAGGGGCGGAGGGTAAAGTGTGTGGATAGCTGCCAACTGGCAAACAACCAGGAGCTGTTGGACAAAGAAAGAGGGGAAATAATTATTCAGGTGTGCAATTTTCCAAGCCAAGTGCACAAGACCTGCACATTAAAAGGAAGATGTAGCGACTATGCTGTCCTGAAGTCATGGGTTTGAAAGACGTTCTTAAACAACTGCTTATTTACTTTTGGGCGAAAAAGTTTAAGAGCTTTTCGAAATGCATTTAAAATAAACAAAAAAATCACATGTGATTAAGTATTGACAGTTTTGCTCAATAGAAGGGTTGCATATGACTTCTGTTTTTCTTCTTCACCGCTTAATTCACATGATGATCAAGTTCTAGAGCGCTATGGAGCAGGTTTTCATCCAGGATGTCTCTGTACATTGCTGCCTTCATCTTTCACTCTATCCTGGCTAGTCTACCACTGTGGGGATGGTATTGGCCTGATAAGCAGTGCTTGGTTTCCTCCAAACATGACACCTGCTATTCACAACAAAGACTTCAATCTTTGTCTCATCAAACCAGAGAATGTAGTTTCTCATGGTCTGAGAGTCTTTCAGGTGCAATTTGGCAAACTTTTACAATTGAATGGCTTCCATCTGGCCACTATACCATACACGCCTGATTAGTGGATTTCTGCAGAGATGTTTGTCCTTCTGGAAAGTTCTTCTCTCTCCACAGAAGAATGCTATAGCTCTGACAGAGTGACCATCGGGTTCTTGATCACCTCCCTGACTAGGGCCCTTCTTCCCAATCCCTCAGTTTAGACGGCCAGTCAGCTCTAGAGCCAGTGAGTTCTGGCGGTTCCAAACTTATTCCATTTACGGAAGATGGAGGCCACTGTGCTCATTGGGATCTTCAAGGGAGCAGATATTTTACTGGACCCTTCCCTAGATTTGTGCCTCAAGTCTATCTTGTCTCGGAGGTCGACAGACCATTCTTTCGACTTAATTCTAATTCCCCCCAAAAATGGATTAAGTTGCTGGAATATAAAGACAATATAACATACATCCATAAACGTGGATGCATATGCAAAAGCGCAATATTTTCATCTGTATAGTAATCTATTTATTTATATCTGCACCTTATTGTTCTTTTATCCTGCACTACGAGCTAATGCAACAACATTTCTTATCTGTACTGTAAAGTTCAAATTTGAATGACAATAAAGGGAAGTCTAAGTCTCTAAGTATATATATATATACACACACACATACACATATATATATATATATATACACACACACATATACACACACACACAATATATATATATATATATATATACATATATATATATATATATAAGCACAATATTGTTTGTTTGGATAGGGAGGGAGGCTAAGGCCATTGCGGTTATTTGTATAGTTTACCTCCTGGCAGCTGCGACTGCAATTTTAACTGTGCAAAAAGATGTTGAAGCACAACAATCTTAAATACTCAAAAGTTTAAAACAGTTTTCAGTAAAGTAGTAAATTTAAAAGTACATAGATTAGCCATTTCTATCATGGTGTCTAATAAGTATCATAGGTATAGGTTCACTACTTACATTTTGGTATAGTGACAACTCTACTACTAAGAATTCCCATCCGTTTCAAGCTTACTGAGCAGTAAAAGCAGGACAATCTGAGGGTCTAGCAAGAGTCAGAGTTGGTGTTTACCTGTTAATGAGGGCATGTCAGTTTCAGTCACAATCTCGGCGTCCTCTATGGTGGAGTCTGAAGTCATCTGCAGTCTCTGCGGAAACACGGGGGCACCGTGACAAGCGGTGATGCCCTCGGAGGATGTGAGCGTGCTGCTTGGCATTTCCTCTGCCTGCTCCATGTCTAGTTGCTTCATGATCTCCTCTGCCTCAATCGCTTGGCCAGGAGAGTCCGAACCCGGAGTGGCTGAAACGAGGGGCACAAAGTCAACATTGCAATCCATAATAATGCATGTTAACAATTATAATGTATTTTGCTGGTCATCTTAATATACTTTTTTTTTATGCAAACAAACAAACAGAAAACATCTGAAGTAGCCTTTCCTACAATTAAAGAAAATAAAGAGTTAAACTTGAAAAATGCAGTTTTCCATACATGAATTTATTTATTTGTAGCAGGTTGCAACTAATCAATTTGGAGCGCCACAAATAGATTACCTGCGCTCAACAACACATTAGAATTAGGGATTGGTATGAAAAGCCAGCTCCCTAATAGCACCAATGCCAATGTAGTAACCAGACAAAGAAGACAAGTAGCTATCGGTAGGCAAACATTTTTGGCCACCGATCCGATTTCAAGTCCTGAATAGATTTTTTTGATGAGAGATTATAGAAGTAAAAATGTTTTATAGTAACTTAACTTAAAACTATAGTAACGTAACCTAAGTAAACAAAATAACACATTTTTATTAGGATGATCTTATTAAAACTAGAATTTGCTAGTATTCAGATCAACTAAATAATGCAATAAATTGTGGTACTGAATGCCATCTACAAACTTTTAAAACAAAATGAAGTGGCTAGTGCCACAAACTAAATTAAAACTACTATTGGCTCCCATTTAAATCATTTAAGTTTTGCCATGAAAGCCTTATTGTTTATTAGGTGGGGCGGTATAGCTCGGTTGGTAGAGCGGCCGTGCCAGCAACTTGAGGGTTGCAGGTTCGATCCCCGCTTCCGCCATCCTAGTCACTGCCGTTGTGTCCTTGGGCAAGACACTTTACCCACCTGCTCCCAGTGCCACCCACACTGGTTTGAATGTAACTTAGATATTGGGTTTCACTATGTAAAGCGCTTTGAGTCACTTGAGAAAAAGCGCTATATAAATGTAATTCACTTCACACTTCACTATTAACAATAACAAAAAAGACCCCAAAAATGATTTTGTAGTAAGAACAGGAAAAACAAAAATATCGATTTAATCACTGATACTATACTAGTAGTAGAAGTTGGCGGCTGCTTACCGTAGAAGAAGAAACGTTTCTTCTACGGTAAGCAGCCGCCAACTTCATTTTCCCTCGTAGAAGAAGAACCGCTTCTTCTTCTACGGAGGGAAATGAAGTTGGCGGCTGCTTACCGTAGTTGCGAGCCCTAAACTTTATGTAAAGACCCAAAAATGGCTCCTATTAAGAGACACGCTTACAACGCAGAGTTTAAAGTCAAGGCGATCAGACGCAGTAGAACACGGGAATGGAGCAGCAGCGAGAGAATTGAACATTAACGAACCAATGGAGGAAGCAACATGATGACCTGCGCCAAATAAAGAAGACTAAACAGAGTTTCTGAGGGAACAAAGCGAGATGGCTACAGTTGGAGGACAAACTGGAACAGTGAGTTGTTGAACAGAAAGTAGAAGTGTCAGTACAATCACTATTTGTTTTGTTGACATTCCCTTTAGCTCAGCTCCATCTAATGGATGCATAACGTAACCCCAGCCTCTACTGTAGCGTCTATTCTATGCGCCTTATAATGCGGTGCGCCTTATATATGAACAAAGTTTTAAAATAGGCCATTCATTGAAGGTGCGCCTTATAGTGCGGAAAATACGGTACTCTGTTATGCCTATAAAAGCCCTTAAAAAACACCTCCATTAATATGATGATTTACAAGCTGTGAGTATACCGTATTTTTCGGACTATAAGTCGCAGTTTTTTTCATAGTTTGGCCGGGCTCCAGTGCGACTTATGTTTTTTTCCTTTTTTATTATGCATTTTCGGCAGGTGCGACTTATACTACAGTGCGACTTATACTACGAAAAATACGGTATATGTAATGAAGTAAAAGGCGCATTTATAATATTTACGTATATTACTCATTTTAAGCATTCAAAAACGCATTACGATGTTCAGGGTTTCTCCTTAATGTAATTGAATGTGGCAGGCATTTTTATTACCACCACACTTACAAAATAAGTTGTTTTTTTACTTGAAAAAATGTTAAGTAATATATTGTAGCCCCCAGGTTAAATTACACAACATCCAAAGCTATTTTTAACTTTTATTACCAATCTTATAAAAAACTTCCCAATTCCAACAGGTTTTACCTCCCGTGTACACACTTTTGTCTATGTGAGTCCGCGCTTCCCCACCAAACACACACCAATATATTCTCAGCCAATCACCTTTCTGCGCGGATGGTGTGTTTGCAAACATGGAAAAAAGTGACATTGAATCCAAACCACACAGACATTAAACATTACCACCAGCAAATGGTTACAGTTTGAATGGATATACATATAGCCTATTATTTGCGCACTATTGACAAGTAACGAAAACTAGACCACCCAAAAAAGACTGATTACCGAAAACAGTGCTGATTTGTTGCTAGTAGTTTTTAAATTAAAAAAGTAATTAAAAGTCTCTAGAGTTGCAAATTTAGAGACTTTGTCACTATGTTAAGTGAATATGCAAACCCGGCGAAATTGACCTTTTATTAAAAAAAAGAACTAGTTTGCTTTTTGTACACAAATGGACAATCAAGATAGTAGCAATAACAACAAAACAAAATTAAAGCTATCTAGCATCCTAAAAAAAAAAAAAGTGTCTAGAAAGCAGCACACAGGTATATAGACAAAGTTTAGCTGGCGGACTTTGGCTAAAAAGATAATTAAAGCCATTTTTCACACAATGCTCTCTGTTAGCTATCAAGCTAACTCTCTTACTGAGGGGAGTCAGAGACCGCAATCTTTAGATGTCCGACATGTCTCTGTTTGAAATGCTCCCGCATTACACTTATACTGCAATGAAAAGCAAGGTCTGCTTTGCAAACTCAGCAAGTTATTTACTTTTACATCTTTAGTTTTCACTTGTGGGGTTTTTGCAGTGGCCGTAGACATTTTTCTCTCTTGCTTTACCGACTGCGGCAACATGCGCAGATTATTTTCGGTCCAGAAAAACACAAGCAATGACGTCACAGACTATTATCGACTAATTTGACTAAGGATTTCTGACGATAACGGAAACGAATCGTTGCACCCTACCCAATATTGTTTTTCAACAGGGGTTGTTGTTCACAATATATCATTTTAATGGAACCCTCCACGACCCACTCTAGTGCTGGACAATTAATCACATTTTCAGTATGGCTTCTCACGATTATGAAAACATAATAATAGAAAAGAAAAAAAAGATGAATAGGCTGCGCAACGTGCATGCAAATTCTGGAACTTATGACGGTGAAACAGTGACGTCATAGTGAAGGTTGATATTCAGTCATTATTAGGTCTTTTTTTTTTTTTTAATGCTTGCCGATCTACTGACACACCCACCGCGATCAACATAATGGCCACCCCTGCTCTAGAGCCTGTATCAATCCCTGCTCTAGAGCCTGTATCAATCCCTGCTGTAGAGCCTGTATCAATCCCTGCTGTAGAGCCTGTATCAATCCCTGCTGTAGAGCCTGTATCAATCTCTGCTGTAGAGCCTGTATCAATCCCTGCTCTAGAGCCTGTATCAATCCCTGCTCTAGAGCCTGTATCAATCTCTGCTGTAGAGCCTGTATCAATCCCTGCTCTAGAGCCTGTATCAATCTCTGCTGTAGAGCCTGTATCAATCCCTGCTCTAGAGCCTGTATCAATCCCTGCTGTAGAGCCTGTATCAATCCCTGCTCTAGAGCCTGTATCAATCCCTACTGTAGAGCCTGTATCAATCCCTGCTCTAGAGCCTGTATCAATCTCTGCTGTAGAGCCTGTATCAATCCCTGCTCTAGAGCCTGTATCAATCCCTGCTGTAGAGCCTGTATCAATCCCTGCTCTAGAGCCTGTATCAATCTCTGCTGTAGAGCCTGTATCAATCCCTGCTGTAGAGCCTGTATCAATCCCTGCTGTAGAGCCTGTATCAATCCCTGCTGTAGAGCCTGTATCAATCCCTGCTCTAGAGCCTGTATCAATCTCTGCTGTAGAGCCTGTATCAATCCCTGCTGTAGAGCCTGTATCAATCCCTGCTCTAGAGCCTGTATCAATCTCTGCTGTAGAGCCTGTATCAATCCCTGCTGTAGAGCCTGTATCAATCCCTGCTGTAGAGCCTGTATCAATCCCTGCTGTAGAGCCTGTATCAATCCCTGCTCTAGAGCCTGTATCAATCTCTGCTGTAGAGCCTGTATCAATCCCTGCTGTAGAGCCTGTATCAATCCCTGCTCTAGAGCCTGTATCAATCTCTGCTGTAGAGCCTGTATCAATCCCTGCTGTAGAGCCTGTATCAATCCCTGCTGTAGAGCCTGTATCAATCCCTGCTGTAGAGCCTGTGTCAATCCCTGCTCTAGAGCCTGTATCAATCCCTGCTGTAGAGCCTGTATCAATCCCTGCTCTAGAGCCTGTATCAATCTCTGCTGTAGAGCCTGTATCAATCCCTGCTCTAGAGCCTGTATCAATCCCTGCTGTAGAGCCTGTATCAATCCCTGCTCTAGAGCCTGTATCAATCTCTGCTGTAGAGCCTGTATCAATCCCTGCTGTAGAGCCTGTATCAATCCCTGCTGTAGAGCCTGTATCAATCCCTGCTCTAGAGCCTGTATCAATCTCTGCTGTAGAGCCTGTATCAATCCCTGCTGTAGAGCCTGTATCAATCCCTGCTCTAGAGCCTGTATCAATCTCTGCTGTAGAGCCTGTATCAATCCCTGCTGTAGAGCCTGTATCAATCCCTGCTGTAGAGCCTGTATCAATCCCTGCTGTAGAGCCTGTATCAATCCCTGCTCTAGAGCCTGTATCAATCTCTGCTGTAGAGCCTGTATCAATCCCTGCTGTAGAGCCTGTATCAATCCCTGCTCTAGAGCCTGTATCAATCTCTGCTGTAGAGCCTGTATCAATCCCTGCTGTAGAGCCTGTATCAATCCCTGCTGTAGAGCCTGTATCAATCCCTGCTGTAGAGCCTGTGTCAATCCCTGCTCTAGAGCCTGTATCAATCCCTGCTGTAGAGCCTGTATCAATCCCTGCTCTAGAGCCTGTATCAATCTCTGCTGTAGAGCCTGTATCAATCCCTGCTGTAGAGCCTGTATCAATCCCTGCTGTAGAGCCTGTATCAATCCCTGCTGTAGAGCCTGTGTCAATCCCTGCTCTAGAGCCTGTATCAATCCCTGCTCTAGAGCCTGTATCAATCCCTGCTGTAGAGCCTGTATCAATCCCTGCTGTAGAGCCTGTATCAATCCCTGCTCTAGAGCCTGTATCAATCCCTGCTGTAGAGCCTGTATCAATCTCTGCTGTAGAGCCTGTATCAATCCCTGCTGTAGAGCCTGTATCAATCCCTGCTCTAGAGCCTGTATCAATCCCTGCTGTAGAGCCTGTATCAATCCCTGCTGTAGAGCCTGTATCAATCCCTGCTGTAGAGCCTGTATCAATCCCTGCTCTAGAGCCTGTATCAATCTCTGCTGTAGAGCCTGTATCAATCCCTGCTGTAGAGCCTGTATCAATCCCTGCTGTAGAGCCTGTATCAATCCCTGCTGTAGAGCCTGTATCAATCCCTGCTCTAGAGCCTGTATCAATCTCTGCTGTAGAGCCTGTATCAATCCCTGCTGTAGAGCCTGTATCAATCCCTGCTCTAGAGCCTGTATCAATCTCTGCTGTAGAGCCTGTATCAATCCCTGCTGTAGAGCCTGTATCAATCCCTGCTGTAGAGCCTGTATCAATCCCTGCTGTAGAGCCTGTATCAATCCCTGCTCTAGAGCCTGTATCAATCTCTGCTGTAGAGCCTGTATCAATCCCTGCTGTAGAGCCTGTATCAATCCCTGCTCTAGAGCCTGTATCAATCTCTGCTGTAGAGCCTGTATCAATCCCTGCTGTAGAGCCTGTATCAATCCCTGCTGTAGAGCCTGTATCAATCCCTGCTGTAGAGCCTGTGTCAATCCCTGCTCTAGAGCCTGTATCAATCCCTGCTGTAGAGCCTGTATCAATCCCTGCTCTAGAGCCTGTATCAATCTCTGCTGTAGAGCCTGTATCAATCCCTGCTGTAGAGCCTGTATCAATCCCTGCTGTAGAGCCTGTATCAATCCCTGCTGTAGAGCCTGTGTCAATCCCTGCTCTAGAGCCTGTATCAATCCCTGCTCTAGAGCCTGTATCAATCCCTGCTGTAGAGCCTGTATCAATCCCTGCTGTAGAGCCTGTATCAATCCCTGCTCTAGAGCCTGTATCAATCCCTGCTGTAGAGCCTGTATCAATCTCTGCTGTAGAGCCTGTATCAATCCCTGCTGTAGAGCCTGTATCAATCCCTGCTCTAGAGCCTGTATCAATCCCTGCTGTAGAGCCTGTATCAATCCCTGCTGTAGAGCCTGTATCAATCCCTGCTGTAGAGCCTGTGTCAATCCCTGCTCTAGAGCCTGTATCAATCCCTGCTCTAGAGCCTGTATCAATCCCTGCTGTAGAGCCTGTATCAATCCCTGCTGTAGAGCCTGTATCAATCCCTGCTGTAGAGCCTGTATCAATCCCTGCTCTAGAGCCTGTATCAATCCCTGCTCTAGAGCCTGTATCAATCCCTGCTGTAGAGCCTGTATCAATCCCTGCTCTAGAGCCTGTATCAATCCCTGCTCTAGAGCCTGTATCAATCCCTGCTGTAGAGCCTGTATCAATCCCTGCTGTAGAGCCTGTATCAATCCCTGCTGTAGAGCCTGTATCAATCCCTGCTGTAGAGCCTGTATCAATCCCTGCTCTAGAGCCTGTATCAATCCCTGCTCTAGAGCCTGTATCAATCCCTGCTGTAGAGCCGGTGAAGGTGTACCTTACGTTGTGACCGAGTGAATCTATATAATGTTTATGAAGTTTATTTTCAAATGTGTCAAGAAAAAAATCGCGGTGACGGCTTAAAGATATTCACTTAATGTACATTTTCAAAACATAAAAACAGATACTTTTGGAGAGGATTTGAAATCTTCGAACAAAATCTAATTTTTTGTGAAAAAATCTGGGATTTAATTTCTAGGCCATATCGCCCAGGCCTAGTGGACACACTGCAGTACTGCTTGCATCAGAGACATTAGATGCAAGCTGATCAAATCCGATAGCTGTTGGGTTTTTTTAATGATACCCGATAATATAAGACCAGGATAGCACTAGTTTCCCAGAACTATAGATACTCAAAGTTGAAGGACTTCTGTGTTGTTTTACCAGTTTTAGTTGCTGGTGAGAAAAAGTTGAAGACTGGAGAAAAGATTGTTCCCAGCAGTGTGGTGCGTGGCGGACTGCTCGCTTCCTCAACTGGAGCTTCCAGCTTGCCGTTTGGCTTTAAGGGCTTGCTGTTGCAAGTCATTGTATCTAAACCAAGAGAGAAGAAACAGTGGACAAGATTACCCTCAAGTATTGCCTTCATGGCGCTTGAATGTTTAAATAAACAAAACTGTACCTTTAATTGGACTTTTTCTGCAAACCCTCGAGACTGATTTGTTGGCAAGGGCTCTTGTTTGCGGTGTTGAAGAAATGAGATTACTTTCAGAGCTACAATCAATGCGACTCCTCTTGGCGGAAATATCCGGCTCCACCTGCCAAATACACAAAAAAGGATGCAATGATAAACTTTTAAAAAACTTTTGGTGCACTTTAAAAGAGAGTTGACACACTATTTGCAAGGTCCAATTTTAAACACTTTTCCTACAGTATACAGTGGAACCTCCATTTACAAACCTCTCAATTTACAAACTTTTCAAATGTATGAACTTTTAGATTGAGCCAAATATGGATCTGTGTGCCAACCATGTCTGTGTACGAATGATTCAGTCATTCATTTATGTCATTTATGTCTCTGTGTACGAATGATTCAGTCATTCATTTATGTCTCTGTGTACGAATGATTCAGTCATTCATTTCTGTCATTTATGTCTCTGTGTACGAATGATTCAGTCATTCATTTCTCTCATTTCTGTCTCTGTGTACGAATGATTCAGTCATTCATTTCTGTCATTTATGTCTCTGTGTACGAATGATTCAGTCATTCATTTCTGTCATTTATGTCTCTGTGTACGAATGATTCAGTCATTCATTTATGTCTCTGTGTACGAATGATTCAGTCATTCATTTCTGTCATTTATGTCTCTGTGTACGAATGATTCAGTCATTCATTTCTGTCATTCATGTCTCTGTGTACGAATGATTCAGTCATTCATTTCTGTCATTCATGTCTCTGCGTACGAATGATTCAGTCATTCATTTCTGTCATTTATGTCTCTGTGTACGAATGATTCAGTCATTCATTTCTGTCATTCATGTCTCTGTGTACGAATGATTCAGTCATTCATTTCTGTCATTCATGTCTCTGCGTACGAATGATTCAGTCATTCATTTCTGTCATTTATGTCTCTGTGTACGAATGATTCAGTCATTCATTTCTGTCATTCATGTCTCTGCGTACGAATGATTCAGTCATTCATTTCTGTCATTTCTGTCTCTGTGTACGAATGATTCAGTCATTCATTTCTGTCACGCCTGCTGGCAAGAAGCAAGGCGCATCATTGTTGCGGAGGCAGACATTTCCACGTCACTTGCTGCACAGGACAGGACACGTAAGTCACTCCGGGCTGCAGCGTGTGTGTTTTTTCTACCCATTCACCAAGTTTTGTCTATTTTGCTAACTCAACATGGGTCCAAAAAGCCAACAAACCAGACGAGAAAGAAGGAGGGATTCCCTGTGGACTAAAAATAACTATTTGCAAGGAATCCGGCCAATAAGGACAACATAATGGGTCACTAAAGGTCACATTTTCAAGCACCACCAAAACCAAGGCAGGCTGGACAGATTCCTGGTGCAGCAGGACCAAGTAAAGCCCAGCTTGGTCCAAGTGAAATGAACAAAAGAGGAAGAAAGGCATGGGGCTCTCTTTTGGCTTGCTGCTTCTCCCTGACTCTCCACTCTCTACATTCTTCATGAACATTCATATTTTCTTGCTTGCGTGCCACAAATATTCACAACAAAAATGTAAAAATGACACTTGACTTGTTTTTATTGTGGGAAACATGGTTAATGTTTTTGAGAGCACCAAAGAGGGACTTGTGTGTGTGTGTGTGTGTGTGTGTGTGTGTGTGTGTGCACGCATGTTGACAGCGCAGTTTACTAATTTAGTGAGGTTTGGAAAATACTGTAACGAGATTGGTGATCCATTATACCCTTGTTATGTTTCTTTGATATATACACTACATATTATACTGTCTTCAGTTCAATTTATTTGGAACATGCATACAATACAATGTAATTCATCACATATTTCCAGTTGTTTCATTACAGCACGCTCAGTGGCCTAGTGGTTAGAGTGTCCGCCCTGAGATCGGTTGGTTGTGAGTTCAAACCCCGGCCGAGTCATACCAAAGACTAAAAAAAATGGGAGCCATTACCTCCCTGCTTGGCACTCAGCATCAAGGGTTGGAATTGGGGGTTAAATCACCAGAAATGATTCCCGGGCGCGGCACCGCTGCTGCCCACTGCTCCCCTCACCTCCCAGGGGGTGAACGAGGGGATGGGTCAAATGCAGAGGACAAATTTCACCACACCTAGTGTGTGTGTGACAATCATTGGTACTTTAAAGGCCTACTGAAAGCCACTACTAGCGGCCACGCAGTCTGATAGTTTATATAATACGTCCTGCACTGCACTCTAGTCCTTCACTCTCATGTTCCTCATCCACGAATCTTTCATCCTCTCTCAAATTAATGGGGTAATCGTTGCTTTCTCGGTCTGAATCGCTCTCGCTGCTGGTGTAAACAATGGGTAAACGTGAGGAGTCTTTCAACCTGCGACGTCACGCTACTTCCGGTACAGGCAAGGCTTTTTTTATCAGCGAGCAAAAGTTGCGAACTTTATCGTCGATGTTCTCTACTAAATCCTTTCAGCAAAAATATGGCAATATCGTGAAATGATCAAGTATGACACATAGAATGGATCTGCTATCCCCGTTTAAATAAAAAAAAATCATTTCAGTAGGCCTTTAAGTGTAACTTAAAAGGAGTAGGAAGACGGTGAGCTTATGTAATCCTACCCCTTTTCATACCATAGTAATTTTATCCCATTTCCTTGTTCTCTGTAACATAACAGTGAGCAAATAAATAATATACCATAATAAGTAAACACATAATATATAATCTTTGTCTCAAAAAAATAAAAAAATAAAAAAAGGTTCAAGATGTTCATAATTCTTGTTCTGTGTACTTTGTGAACACTTGTAGTGTGAACAGTCTCTTAAACTGAATCATATTAGTTAATCCATTCCATGATTTAATTCCACATACCATATTTTTCAGAGTATAAGTCGCTCCGGAGTATAAGTCGCACCGGCCGAAAATGCATAATAAAGAAGGAAAAAAACATATATAAGTGGCACTGGAGTATAAGTCGCATTTTTGGGGGAAATGTATTTGATAAAAGCCAAAACCAAGAATAGACATTTGAAAGGCAATTTAAAATGTCTAAAGAATAGTGAACAACAGGCTGAATAAGTGTACGTTATATGAGGCATAAATAACCAACTTAACGTAACATATTATGGTAAGAGTCATTCAAATAACTATAACATATAGAACATGCTATACGTTTACCAAACAATCTGTCACTCCTAATCGCTAAATCCCATCAAATCTTATACGTCTAGTCTCTTACGTCAATGACATCAATAATATTATTGGATATTTTACGCTAATGTGTTAATAAGTTCACACATAAGTCACTCCTGAGTATAAGTCGCACCCCCGGCCAAACTATGAAAAAACTGTGACTTATAGTCTGAAAAATACGGTAATTAGTAATTGAGGTTCCACTGTACTTTCACATTCAAGATTATAATCTTTTTCCAAGCACTCTACAGCTGGGGTAAATATCATAATTAGGATTTATGTCTAATCTATACAGCACACACTAAAAAGGATTGGATGTTTTATTATTTTACCACAGTTTATGTGAAATGTAAAAAAAATACAGTGCGACCTCAATTTACAAGTTTTTTAAGATACGTTTTGGTTGAAATTGGGAGCATAATTCATCATTCATGAGCTTAGGAGAGTGAATAGCTAATGCCACAGTGAACGCCGTAAGATCCGCTCCAAAGCATCTGGTCTTACTTGCTAACATGAGCTTATAGCTAGAGATTGAAATAACTTTGTATTTCCACCATTGGAAAGCAAACCTTTAGCAGTAGTCCATCTTCCACAGCCTTCCAGCCGACATACTCTTCCTGCTGAGGCTTGCTCCTCCCCCCCACAGCTCGGCTTAATGCGCACGCCTAAGGCTGTTCTGGGTCTCAAGGGGAGACTGTTGCTGTGCCGCGTTACGAACAACGGCCATGTCCTCTACAGGCCCCCTGCTGCTTTGTAACGCCTGAAAAGTGTCACCTCACCTCTTCTCCATCACAACACTGATTGTGAAATAGCAAAGGAATATCCACTTATTTAACGCCATTACTTGCTGCTATCTCAGCCTCTCCTATTCTGTAACTTGTTTCATTGTACATGTTGGATCCAATGGGACGGGAAGATGTCAATTAGAACGAAGTAAAAGGGATTTCAAAGTCCTCTTCACTCTGCTGGAATAGGTAAATGCTGTACATTATTAATGTATTACATTACTTCATAACACTATTGTAATGTCGTTTGTACGACTATAGTGTATCAGACTATAGTTTATCAGACAATATCTCTTATTTAAAAGATTCTTGTTTTTAAAAAGGCATGTTACATGTTAAAATGACAATGTTTCGGGAACACAGAGTACAGATTTAATTGATTTCAATTCCTTTCAATGGGTTAGGCTGCTTTAAAAGCTTCCTATTATGCCCGCATCTTACCTGTTGGTACCTCTTTTTGCGGCTCGCTATGAGTCCCAAAAATTTGAAATCAAAGTGTGGAGGCATGGCGAAAATATTCATAAAACAATCTTGCATTCTTCCTAACTTGCTCCAAACGAGCCTTTTGAAATTTGAGACTTTAGAAACGTAATTTGCCTTAGTTAGGTCAGCAAATTAAATTACCACTGATAGTCACACACACACTACGTGTGGTGAAATCACTCTCTGCATTTGACCCATCCCCTTGTTCCACCCCCTGGGAGGTGAGGGGAGCAGTGAGCAGCAGCGGTGGCCGCGCTCGGGAATCCTTTTGGTGATTTAACCCCCAATTCCAACCCTTGATGCTGAGTGCCAAGCAGGGAGGTAATGGGTCCCATTTTTATAGTCTTTGGTATGACTCGGCCGGGGTTTGAACTCACCACCTACCCATCTCAGGGCGGACACTCTAACCACTAGAGCCAGAGCCAAAATACCACCATATATGGTAAAGGTTTACCCGAAGAGTTGTGCCAGTCAGTTATTTTTATTCAGTTGTAGTCAATAAGTTTATTCTTTTTCTCTGCCCTTTTGTTGTGGGGCAGACTGGCTCGTACATGCACATGCATGCTAAGATCCTCTGCTGTTGCCCATTTCTAATAAAAAGAAGCATATAGTTCTGGCTTATATCTGTCAGTAGACTCAATATAGAGGCGTTAAAATCTACAACAAGGCCGATGGGGTGGAGATGCAGTCAAAGGGGGCTTGGCCTGGAGGAGGACTTTGGCACGTAAATAAGACCGACCAAAAAAAGGTGCATTCTGAAGAGACAGTCAGGAAGCGGCTTGAAGATGGTCTGTAAAACAAAATCTATGCAAAATGTTGGCCAAAGAAGTGTTGATATGTTGAAATAAAAATCATAATATGAGCTCTTTAAAGATACCAGTATTCCGGGTTTTGAGCTTGGTGGTGAAACGCAATGTGCTCGTAGGTAAAGGTACCATTTATAATGAATCTACTGCAGTACCTGCATCTTCAGGGGCTAACAAGACTTGGAACTGTAATGATTATAACCAAAGTCTCATCGCCTAATTAGGTAACGGTTGTGAACGTGTACATCCTGATGCTTACCTTGACAGCATTCCCCCGAATAAATGTCTTTATGGTGGAGACAAGACCCGTTTCATTCTTCTGCATTTTGCCTCGGCCTCTCAGAGGTGATGCTTCCACTGGACAGTGTTTCCTCTTGGCCTGGGACGTGTGGACTCGACCGCCCAAGGTTGGCTGCTGAGGAGCTTTACGCGCTCTCAGCTGCATCATGCTCCAGCATCACATAGAAGACACTGGCAAGGAGGGAGCAGACAGACACTTACTTTTTATTTCTACATTCAACAGCACACCTTTACTTTTGACTCACTCAAATTCTACCTTATAGATCAGGGGCAGGGAACTAATAGCTCAGAAGCCAATAAATCTTAGCGCCTTAAAACATTCTCCATCCATCCATCTTCAACCGCTTATCAGGTCGCGGGGGACAACAGCTCTAGCAGAGACCCCCAGACTTCCCTCTCCAGAGCAACATTAGCAACTTCCTCCTGGGGAATCCCGAAGCGTTAAAACATTCTCATGCATTTTAATCCATCCATTCATTCTCTAGCACTTGAGTTCAGGTCAAAGTTTGGACACAGCAACCCAGAGGGCTTGAGCCAATCACATCCATACGGATTGTGAGGTCATGGAGTAACGCCTTTCAATCAAAAATTCAGCTCGATAGTTTATGTTGATAAAATCCTTTCGAAAAGAAGATGGCGAAAGAAAAAAATATGTGTTGAACATTTCAGGGCGAACTGACAGAGGAATTTCCTTTTGTGGGGAAAGCTCCCCCTCTTAAGTCGCGCCCACTGTAAGTCACGCCCCCTCTTAAGTCGCGCCCACTGTAAGTCACGCCCACTCTTAAGTCGCGCCCACTGTAAGTCACGCCCACTCTTAAGTCGCGCCCACTGTAAGTCACGCCCCCTCTTAAGTCGCACCCACTGTAAGTCACGCCCCCTCTTAAGTCGCACCCACTGTAAGTCACGCCCACTCTTAAGTCGCACCCACTGTAAGTCACGCCCACTCTTAAGTCGCGCCCACTGTAAGTCACGCCCACTCTTAAGTCGCACCCACTGTAAGTCACGCCCACTCTTAAGTCGCGCCCACTGTAAGTCACGCCCACTCTTAAGTCGCACCCACTGTAAGTCACGCCCCCTCTTAAGTCACACCCACTGTAAGTCACGCCCACTCTTAAGTCGCGCCCACTGTAAGTCACGCCCACTCTTAAGTCGCACCCACTGTAAGTCACGCCCACTCTTAAGTCGCGCCCACTGTAAGTCACGCCCACTCTTAAGTCGCACCCACTGTAAGTCACGCCCCCTCTTAAGTCGCACCCACCGTAAGTCACGCCCCCTCTTAAGTCGCACCCACCGTAAGTCACGCCCCCTCTTAAGTCGCATCCACTGTAAGTCACGCCCCCTCTTAAGTCGCACCCACTGTAAGTCACGCCCCCTCTTAAGTCGCACCCACTGTAAGTCACGCCCCCTCTTAAGTCGCACCCACTGTAAGTCACGCCCACTCTTAAGTCGCACCCACTGTAAGTCACGCCCCCTCTTAAGTCGCGCCCACTGTAAGTCACGCCCCCTCTTAAGTCGCACCCACTGTAAGTCACGCCCCCTCTTAAGTCGCGCCCACTGTAAGTCACGCCCACTCTTAAGTCGCGCCCACTGTAAGTCACGCCCACTCTTAAGTCGCGCCCACTGTAAGTCACGCCCACTCTTAAGTCGCACCCACTGTAAGTCACGCCCCCTCTTAAGTCGCACCCACTGTAAGTCACGCCCCCTCTTAAGTCGCACCCACTGTAAGTCACGCCCACTCTTAAGTCGCACCCACTGTAAGTCACGCCCACTCTTAAGTCGCGCCCACTGTAAGTCACGCCCACTCTTAAGTCGCACCCACTGTAAGTCACGCCCACTCTTAAGTCGCGCCCACTGTAAGTCACGCCCACTCTTAAGTCGCACCCACTGTAAGTCACGCCCCCTCTTAAGTCACACCCACTGTAAGTCACGCCCACTCTTAAGTCGCGCCCACTGTAAGTCACGCCCACTCTTAAGTCGCACCCACTGTAAGTCACGCCCACTCTTAAGTCGCGCCCACTGTAAGTCACGCCCACTCTTAAGTCGCACCCACTGTAAGTCACGCCCCCTCTTAAGTCGCATCCACTGTAAGTCACGCCCACTCTTAAGTCGCACCCACTGTAAGTCACGCCCCTTCTTAAGTCGCACCCACTGTAAGTCACGCCCCCTCTTAAGTCGCACCCACTGTAAGTCACGCCCCTCTTAAGTCGCACCCACTGTAAGTCACGCCCACTCTTAAGTCGCACCCACTGTGAGTCACGCCCACTCTTAAGTCGCGCCCACTGTAAGTCACGCCCACTCTTAAGTCGCACCCACTGTGAGTCACGCCCCCTCTTAAGTCGCACCCACTGTAAGTCACGCCCCCTCTTAAGTCGCATCCACTGTAAGTCACGCCCACTCTTAAGTCGCACCCACTGTAAGTCACGCCCCTTCTTAAGTCGCACCCACTGTAAGTCACGCCCCCTCTTAAGTCGCACCCACTGTAAGTCACGCCCCTCTTAAGTCGCACCCACTGTAAGTCACGCCCACTCTTAAGTCGCACCCACTGTGAGTCACGCCCACTCTTAAGTCGCGCCCACTGTAAGTCACGCCCACTCTTAAGTCGCACCCACTGTGAGTCACGCCCACTCTTGAGTTGTGCCCATTTTGAGTCCCGCCCACTCTTAGTCGCACCCACTCTTAATTCTCTTAAGTCGCGCCCACTCTTAAGTCCCGCCCACTGTGAGTCGCGCCCCCTCTTAAGTCACGCCCACTTTTGAGTCGCGCCCACTGTAAGTCACACCCACTCTTAAGTCTCTTAAGTTGCGCCCATTCTTAAATCTCTTAAGTCTCGCCCACTGTTGAGTCGCACCCACTCTTAATTCTCTTAAGTCGCACCCACTGTGAGTCACGCCCCCTTTGAGTCACGCCCACTCTTGAGTTGTGCCCATTTTGAGTCCCGCCCACTCTTAGTCGCACCCACTCTTAATTCTCTTAAGTCCCGCCCCTTCTGTGTCGCGCCCACTCTGAGTCGCGCCCACTCTTGAGTTGTGCCCATTCTGAGTCCCGCCCACTCTTAGTCGCACCCACTCTTAATTCTCTTAAGTCGCGCCCACTCTTAAGTCCCGCCCCCTCTGAGTCGCGCCCCCTCTTAAGTCGCGCTTACTTTTGAGTTGTGACCACTTAGTCTCGCCCACTCTTAAGTCTCGCCCAGTGTTGAGTTGTGCCCACTCTTATTTATCCTAAGTGGCGCCCGCTCTCAAGTCGCGCCCACAAGAGTGAGGACAACAGAAGTGAAGTGTGTTTTAAAGACATGCCCACAGTGGCGCTGACAACACAACACTTGATGTGTAACGTGATCCAAGATGGCTAATACAAGGTATTTTATTTTACTTGATTTGTTTTAAACTATTGTAGTGGCGTTATGTACAAAAAGTGCACTTTAATTTAGTGTTGTTTTGATAAGTCATCTTAGTGGCATCATGCACAAAAGTGCACTAATAGCTGGTTTTAAAATGTCTGACAATCTTTCACTTTCTGTTTTGGAATTGATTGGTTGAAACTTTTATTAGTAGATTGCACCATATAGTACATATTCCGTACAATTGACCACTAAATGGTAAACACCCGAATAAGTTTTTCAACTTGTCTAAGTCTGGGTCCAAGGAACTAAATTCATGGTACAAATATATACTATCATCATAATACAGTCATCACACAAGTTAATCATCAGAGTATATACATTGAATTATTTACAAGGGGGGAGGGGGGGGGAAATGGACATTGAAAAAGTGTAGGTGTGACTTGGTAGGATATGTACAGCAAGCAGTGATCATAGTGAGTTCAGAAAGCATAAGAACAAGTATATACATTTGATTATTTACAATCCGGGGAGGTGGGATGTGGAGGGTTAGTCAAGGGTTAAAGTTGCCTGGAGGTGTTGTTTTAGTGCGGTTTTGAAGGAGGATAGAGATGCACTTTCATTTACACCTGTTGGGAAATGACATGAATGTTTGTGCCACTGCTTAATAACTGTTTAACAGTTTAATAAATACAGTTTTGGTCAATTGACTTAGTTGTGATTTCCCTCGCTGCATGAAAGTTTAAAATGAGCATGTATTAATGCAGAATAAACAAGAATGTTTTAATGTAGACACATAGAATCATCATGTGTACGCACAACTTAAATAGTCTTGATTGCGAAAACAAAGCGGGTGCGGGCAATAGCGCTCAAAGGAAGGCGTGAAGCTGCTACAGGAGAACACCAACAAAACAGGAAGTGTCAGCAAAATAACATCGCAAGGCAGGAACTAAAGCACTACACACAGGAAACAACAACAAACTCAAATAAGGCACGACAACCTGGTGGAGCATTTTTTAACCTTTTCTGCCGGTGGTGTGCCTCCATATTTTTTTTAATGAAAAAAAATGTGCCTTGGCTCAAAAAAGGTTGAAAAACACTGCGTTACATATTTCTAGTTTGGTCATGACTTAGACTTGGTCAATACTTACCACAACACAATTCATCCTCTGATCATATTACAGAAAAGAGCAGTTCGGATCATTCACATCGTTGGTTATTTAGAACATACTCATAATCTGTTTATGCAATCAAAGTTGCTCAAATTTGATGACCTCGTTAAATATAATACATTAATAATCTTATATAAAGCATTTAACAAATTATTGCCGCCTAATCTACAACGTTTTTTTTATAAGACGAGTGCAGGCTCATAACTTGAGAGAATTTGGATATTTCTCCTTGCAGAGAGCTCAAACCACTCGTAAATGTTTGTGTCCACTAGCGATGCTGAGATCATTATTCATGCGTTCGTTACATCTCGTCTCGATTACTGTAACGTTTTATTTTCGGGCCTCCCTATGTCTAGCATTAAAAGATTACAGTTGGTACAAAATGCGGCTGCTAGACTTTTGACAAAAACAAGAAAGTTTGATCATATTACGCCTATACTGGCTCACTTGCACTGGCTTCCTGTGCACTTAAGATGCGACTTTAAGGTTTTACTACTTACGTATAAAATATTACACGGTTTAGCTCCAGCCTATCTTGCAGATTGTATTGTACCATATGTCCCGACAAGAAATCTGCGTTCAAAGAACTCCGGCTTATTAGTGATTCCCAGAGCCCAAAAAAAGTCTGCGGGCTATAGAGCGTTTTCTATTGGGGCTCCAGTACTATGGAATGCCCTCCCGGTAACAGTTAGAGATGCTACCTCAGTAGAAGCATTTAAGTCCCATCTTAAAACTCATTTGTATACTCTAGCCTTTAAATAGACTCCCTTTTTAGACCAGTTGATCTGCCGTTTCTTTTCTTTTCTTTTCTACTCTGCTCCAAACCCGGGGTGGACCGCTATCCTGTTCATCAGATGGGGACATCTCTACGCTGCTGACCCGTCTCCGCTCGGGATGGTTCCTGCTGGCCCCACTATGGACTGGACTCTCGCTGATGTGTTGGACTTTCACAATATTATGTCAGACCCACTCCACATCCATTGCTTTCGGTCTCCCCTAGAGGGGGGGGGTTACCCACATATGCGGTCCTCTCCAAGGTTTCTCATAGTCATTCACATTGACGTCCCACTGGGGTGAGTTTTCCTTGCCCGTATGTGGGCTCTGTACCGAGGATGTCGTTGTGGCTTGTACAGCCCTTTGAGACACCTGTGATTTAGGGCTATATAAATAAACATTGATTGATTGATTGTGTGTGTCTGTATGCGGAGTAAAACTATGGAACAAACTGGACTTACAACACAAGCAATGCCAAACTATTAATGGATTTAAACTATTATACAAACATGGGGTCTGGTTCAAATATAGAGATGAGGGTCTTTAATTTGACCTGCTGTTGTACTCTGTCTCAAAGTGTTAACATGTGCTCAATGTTTCCTTACCATTATTGCTATGTTGTCTATTACCAATGTTGGTACATTCATTATTCCTACATTGTTGATACAAATTATTGTTACAGTGTAATAATTATTGTTACCTGTGGTAATGCCACTATGATACATTTGTATTATAATCCTTGAACAAAGTAACAGTGAAAGTCATGTGAATAATCACTGTATGGAGAACTGGGGGTGGGATTAAATAAATGATCTTCTTCCCACTCCCTTTCAGGCAAAACTGGACAATCATGCATTACATACTAGGGATGTCCGATAATGGCTTTTTTGCCGATATCCGATATTGTCCAACTCTTAATTACCGATACCAACCGATACCGATATATATATAGTCGTGGAATTAAAACATTATTATGCCTAATTTTGTTGTGATGCCCCGCTGAATGTATTAAACAATGTAACAAGGTTTTCCAAAATAAATCAACTCAAGTTATGGAAAAAAGTGCCAACATGGCACTGACATATTTATTATTTAAGTCAAAGTGCATTATTTTTTTAACATGCCTCAAAACAGCAGCTTGGAATGTGGGACATGCTCTCCCTGAAATAATCCTGATACCCACTACAACTATGGGAAATACTATACTTTAACTTCCACAAAGTGCATTTTTTATTTTATTTTTTTAAACATGCCTCAAAACAACAGCTACAAAAACAATGAAGGCACACAGCTTCAGTCCAAAGTATAATATAAACTGGGCTCAATCTGCCCTGTTCTTAACGTATTCGTATGAGTAACAAAAATGTGCAAAACAAAACAAGAAAGGCACAAAAATAAAAAAAACTGCTTCAGTCTAGACTAGTAGATAACACAGCCATCCTTTAAAGTGCATGAACATTAATAAAACTGCTTCAGTCTAGACTAGTAGATAACACAGCCATCCTTTAAAGTGCATGAACATTAATAAAACTGCTTCAGTCTAGACTAGTGGATAACACAGCCATCCTTTAAAGTGCATGAACATTAATAAAACTGCTTCAGTCTAGACTAGTAGATAACACAGCCATCCTTTAAAGTGCATGAACATTAATAAAACTGCTTCAGTCTAGACTAGTAGAAAACACAGCCATCCTTTAAAGTGCATGAACATTAATAAAACTGCTTCAGTCTAGACTAGTAGATAACACAACCATCCTTTAAAGTGCATGAACATTAATAAAACTGCTTCAGTCTAGACTAGTAGAAAACACAGCCATCCTTTAAAGTGCATGAACATTAATAAAACTGCTTCAGTCTAGACTAGTAGAAAACACAGCCATCCTTTAAAGTGCATTGGGGAAAAAGGCACAAAACATAAATAAAACAGCTTCACTCAGTCCAGACTATTAGTCTATTTGTGCAACAGATGAGGCTCAAAGAGTGGGCTTATTACCTCTCACATGTGAGAGGTAATTTTTTCTGAATGAAAACAAGCGTCTGCAAGGGGTTCTGGGTATTTGTTCTGTTGATGTTGTGTTACGGTGCGGATGTTCTCCCGAAATGTGTTTGTCATTCTTGTTTGGTGTGTGTTCACAGTGTGGCGCATATTTGTAACAGTGTTAAAGTTGTTTAAACGGTCACCCTCAGTGTGACTTGTACGGCTGTTGATCAAGTATGCTGGCATTCGCTAGTGCGTGTGTCAAGCCGTAGATAGTACGTGACTGGGCCAGTACGCAAAGGCAGCGCCTTCAAGGATTAATTTGGCCCTCTGTACATCTTCCTGCATCCGTGTACACAGCGGCGTTTTAGAAAGTCACAAATTTTACTTTCGGAAACCGATACCGATAATTTCCAATATTACTTTTTAAAGCATTTATCGGTCGATAATATCAGCGGTCCGGTATTATTGGACATCCCTATTACATACCTTTTGCACTATATTAAAGACCTACTGAAATTAAATGTTCTTATTCAAACGGGGATAGCAGATCCATTCTATGTGTCATACTTGATCATTTTGCGATATTGCCATATTTTTGCTGAAAGGATTTAGTAGAGAACATCGACGATAAAGTTTGCAACTTTATCGTCGCTGATAAAAAAAGCCTTGCCTGTAGCGGAAGTAGCGTGACGTCACAGGTTGAAAAGCTCCTCACATTTCCACATTGTTTACACCAGCAGCTAGAGCGATTCGGACCGAGAAAGCGACAATTACTCCATTAATTTGAGCCAGGATGAAAGATTTGTGGATGAGGAACGTGAGAGTGAAGGACTAGAGTGCAGTGCAGGACGTATCTTTTTTTCGCTCTGACCGTAACTTAGGTACAAGCTGGCTCATTGGATTCCACACTCTCTCCTTTTTCTATTGTGGATCACAGATTTGTATTTTAAACCACCTGGGATACTATATCCTCTTGAAAATGAGAGTCGAGAACGCGAAATGGACATTCACAGTGACTTTTATCTCCACGACACTACATCGGCGAAGCACTTTAGCTACGTAGCTAACGTGATAGCACCGTGCTTAAATGCAGATAGAAACAGAAGAAATAAGCCCCTGACTGGAAGAATAGACAGAAGATCAACAATACTACTATCAGGAGACACCGAACCAAACACTGTAACTACACGGTTATGCTGTTGCTAACGACACCATTGAAGCTAACTTAGCTACGGGACCTCGACAGAGCTATGCTAAAAACATTAGCTATCCACCTACGCCAGCCCTCATCTGCTCATCAACACCCGTGCTCACCTGCGTTCCAGTGATCGACGGCGCGACGAAGGACTTCACCCGATCATCGGCGGCTAGCGTCGGATAACGCGTCTGCTATGCAAGTCAAAGTCCTCCTGGTTGTGTTGCTGCAGCCAGCCGCTAATACACCGATCCCACCTACAGCTTTCTTCTTTGCAGTCTTCATTGTTCATTAAACAAATTGCAAAAGATTCACCAACACAGATGTCCAGAATACTGTGGAATTTTGCGATGAAAACAGAGCTGTTTGTATTGGATACAATGTGTCCCAATACTTCCGCTTCAACCATTGACGTCACGCGCATACGTCATCATACATAGACGTTTTCAACCGGAAGTTTCCCGGGAAATGTAAAATGTCACTTTATAAGTTAACCCGGCCGTATTGGCATGTGTTATAATGTTAAGATTTCATCATTGATATATAAACTATCAGACTGCGTGGTCGCTAGTAGTGGCTTTCAGTAGGCCTTTAAGTTATATTATGTGTTGTCAACTTTGTACTTTTTTTGTTATTATTTTTTATGTCATTGCCTGAAATACATAAATAAATAAATGAAAAAAACCAGAATGCAAACATGAATGGCCGCATGTCTGACAATAGAAGAGAATAGGACGTGTGTGAGCGTCACAGTGCAGCGAGGATGTCAACATTCCCTCACATGGCTGTCATCCTCTCAGCCAGCGTGGAGTCAAGTCACGCAACACTGCACGAGCCTGTGGCTTTAAGTGGAAACTGCGTGACTTCATGTTTCAAAAAAAGTGTTTTTAACATCTTTCCAATCCCACAACAGAGGAACAGAAACGGTTGATGTTAGCTACCAACAGGCTAAGTTCAGACCAATAACTAGTGACGCTGGCGAGACTGTGACCGTGTGGAAATAAATACTTTGTTCGGCCGTTAATGCAAAAAAAAAAAAATAATTTCGTATCGTTGCTAGTGTCAATAGCTAGTTAGCTTACAAGCTAACACTACGCTAATATAAACAGCAACGACTGTGCCATTATTATATTGACGCTTAAGAAAGGGGTGCTAAAGATACACGCCGGCTCTAAGCATGCCAGTAAAAATAACATTTGTAACACAGGCGTCGTTTTTTTGTTTCCTTCTTTGATTGTTTTCAGCCATTAGACTACGCCCCCCTCGCAGGCTAAGCTAAGCGCTAACTAGCAGACATGCTAATGGGAGATGGTGAGGGACAAACATCTTCTTCTTCTACTTACAGCAACAAATGGAGGAAGCGCTGCTTAAAAACGTCCAGCGGCGTGTTCGGCTCACTGCCGGAACCAAGACGCCGCCCTCCCCAAGCCCTCTCCGACAGAGGTCGGACGGTGCTCGCCGCTGCCAGCTGCGATGGTGGCCGATATATCTGCTGATGATGATGGTGGCCGATATATGTGGTGATGATGATGGTGGTGGCCGATATATCTGCTCACAGATCAGCCGTGTCCGAGGACGCCATTTTCCCGCCTCCTCATCACAAACAGAACGCGAGCGCGCGCGAGACTGCGACACGCGCGCGCGAACCAACGTGGCGGGACACGGCTAGCTGTGCTGCTAGCATGATGTTGTCTTAGACTGTGCTGCTAGCATGATGTTGTCTTAGACTGTGCTGCTAGCATGATGTTGTCTTAGACTGTGCTACTAGCATGATGTTGTCTTAGACTGTGCTACTAGCATGATGTTGTCTTAGACTGTGCTACTAGCATGATGTTGTCTTATTCTGTGCTGCTAGCATGATGTTGTCTTAGACTGTGCTACTAGCATGATGTTGTCTTAGACTGTGCTACTAGCATGATGTTGTCTTATTCTGTGCTGCTAGCATGATGTTGTCTTAGACTGTGCTACTAGCATGATGTTGTCTTAGACTGTGCTACTAGCATGATGTTGTCTTAGACTGTGCTACTAGCATGATGTTGTCTTAGACTGTGCTACTAGCATGATGTTGTCTTAGACTGTGCTACTAGCATGATGTTGTCTTATTCTGTGCTGCTAGCATGATGTTGTCTTAGACTGTGCTACTAGCATGATGTTGTCTTAGACTGTGCTACTAGCATGATGTTGTCTTAGACTGTGCTACTAGCATGATGTTGTCTTATTCTGTGCTGCTAGCATGATGTTGTCTTAGACTGTGCTGCTAGCATGATGTTGTCTTAGACTGTGCTACTAGCATGATGTTGTCTTAGACTGTGCTACTAGCATGATGTTGTCTTAGACTGTGCTGCTAGCATGATGTTGTCTTAGACTGTGCTACTAGCATGATGTTGTCTTAGACTGTGCTGCTAGCATGATGTTGTCTTATTCTGTGCTGCTAGCATGATGTTGTCTTAGACTGTGCTACTAGCATGATGTTGTCTTAGACTGTGCTACTAGCATGATGTTGTCTTATTCTGTGCTGCTAGCATGATGTTGTCTTAGACTGTGCTACTAGCATGATGTTGTCTTATTCTGTGCTGCTAGCATGATGTTGTCTTAGACTGTGCTACTAGCATGATGTTGTCTTAGACTGTGCTACTAGCATGATGTTGTCTTAGACTGTGCTACTAGCATGATGTTGTCTTAGACTGTGCTACTAGCATGATGTTGTCTTAGACTGTGCTACTAGCATGATGTTGTCTTATTCTGTGCTGCTAGCATGATGTTGTCTTAGACTGTGCTACTAGCATGATGTTGTCTTAGACTGTGCTACTAGCATGATGTTGTCTTAGACTGTGCTACTAGCATGATGTTGTCTTATTCTGTGCTGCTAGCATGATGTCTTATTCTGTGCTGCTAGCATGATGTTGTCTTATTCTGTGCTGCTAGCATGATGTTGTCTTAGACTGTGCTACTAGCATGATGTTGTCTTAGACTGTGCTACTAGCATGATGTTGTCTTATTCTGTGCTGCTAGCATGATGTTGTCTTATTCTGTGCTGCTAGCATGATGTCTTATTCTGTGCTGCTAGCATGATGTTGTCTTATTCTGTGCTGCTAGCATGATGTTGTCTTAGACCAGGGGTCGGCAACCTTTACCACTCAAAGAGCCATTTTGGCAAGTTTCACACATTAAAGAAAGTAATGGGAGCCACAAAAATGTTTTTAAAATTTAAAATGAAAAACACCGCATACCAAGCTTAAATGCTTTGTGCTATGTTAACCAGGGGTCTCAGACACACGCACCGGCACGCACTATAATGTGGGAATTGGATGTTAGTGCAGCCTGCGAGTTTTGGATGAATGTCGCTTGCGTCACACTTGCCAACCTCTCATTTTTCCCGGGAGACTCCCGAATATCAGAGCGTGATGACACTGCATTTGGCGCCCTCTACAGTCTGCCCTAACAGTGTACCTGCTCGGCCACAAGTGGAATGCAGTTTCAGCTTGCTCCCTTAAGTGACAGCAAGGCTACTAACTCAGCAGCCACACATCTTACACTGACGGTACCAATACCCAGAATCCCATGCAGCCCTAACTCTTCCGCTCAACCAACCACGAAGAGGGGGGGGGGGGGGGGGGTTGATGTGTGGGGGGATTTGGTGGTAGCGGGGGTGTATAATGTAGACCGGAAGAGTTAGGACTGCATGGGATTCTGGGTAATGGTTGTGTTGTGTTTATGTTGTGTTACGGTGGGATGTTCTCCAGAAATGTGTTTTTCATTCTTTTTTGGTGTGGGTTCACAGTGTGGCGCATATTTGTAACGTAACAATGTTAAAGTTGTTTGATACGGCTACCGTCAGTGTAAGCTGTGTGGCTGATGAGTAAGTATGCTTTGCTGTCTCCTGTGTGAGCAAGTAATAACAACATACAACATGTGGCTGGCCCTGGCATGCTGTAAGTAAATGCCATAGAGGACAATTACTGCAGTGCAATTAGGGCACGCCCTTTATTTAGTAATTAGAGTGTTAATAGGATTATTTTTCCCTGGGAGTAGTCTATGAGAGACACTGACATCCATAAGTCTCCTGGGAAAATCGAGGGGGTCGGCATGCATGTAGCTGAGCCGCATCAGAGTGGTCAAGGAGCCGCATGCGGCTCCGGAGCCGCGGGTTGCCGACCCCTGTCTTAGACTGTGCTACTAGCATGATGTTGTCTTAGACTGTGCTACTAGCATTATGTTGTCTTATTCTGTGCTGCTAGCATGATGTTGTCTTATTCTGTGCTGCTAGCATTATGTTGTCTTATTCTGTGCTGCTAGCATGATGTTGTCTTATTCTGTGCTGCTAGCATGATGTCTTATTCTGTGCTACTAGCATGATGTTGTCTTATTCTGTGCTGCTAGCATGATGTTGTCTTATTCTGTGCTACTAACATGATGTTGTCTTATTCTGTGCTGCTAGCATGATGTTGTCTTATTCTGTGCTGCTAGCATGATGTTGTCTTATTCTGTGCTACTAACATGATGTTGTCTTATTCTGTGCTGCTAGCATGATGTTGTCTTATTCTGTGCTGCTAGCATGATGTTGTCTTATTCTGTGCTACTAGCATGATGTTGTCTTATTCTGTGCTGCTAGCATGATGTTGTCTTATTCTGTGCTGCTAGCATGATGTTGTCTTATTCTGTGCTGCTAGCATGATGTTGTCTTATTCTGTGCTACTAACATGATGTTGTCTTAGACTGTGCTACTAGCATGATGTTGTCTTAGACTGTGCTACTAACATGATGTTGTCTTATTCTGTGCTACTAACATGATGTTGTCTTATTCTGTGCTACTAACATGATGTTGTCTTAGACTGTGCTACTAGCATGATGTTGTCTTATTCTGTGCTACTAACATGATGTTGTCTTATTCTGTGCTACTAGCATGATGTTGTCTTATGTATACATCCCTCTCTTTGTAAGTGTATACATCCCTCTCTTTGTAAGTGTATACATCCCTCTCTTTGTAAGTGTATACATCCCTCTCTTTGTTGAGTGTCTTTGCTCCAGTAAAATGAAACATGATTAGTATAGATGAAAAATGAATTATTTTATTGTGATTAATCAAAATAATTGCAATTAACCTTAACATGAGCAACGTAAAATCGTAGGTCATATCTGTTATTGTGCAACTGGAGTTAAACTAACCCATGCTGTGCATAGCAACTATTTGATAGAAGATACACAAGAAGTACCATTGTTGACAAATGAATCATGAATCATTTTCCATGTGCTATGAAACATTTTGCCAGTTTACTTTGAATTGCCGATTTGTAGATATGATTAGACTATATAATGTTCTATTAAGTAATATTAAAGCAAAATCTTACATGAATTCTCAGTCTTTTTATTTATTTCATTCCAAGATGCAGAAGTTTCCTGTAGGGTTCTGGTCCGCCCCATAAGCCCCTAAACACGACACACAGGAAGAACAATGCAGAAGGTAGTAACTCGGCATCACATAGTTGGACAGAATGGTAGAGGTCGGGGGTCGGCAACCCGCGGCTCTAGAGCCGGCTCTTTAGCGCCGCCCTAGTGGCTCTCTGGAGATTTTTCAAAAATGTATGAAGAATGGAAAAAGATGAGGGGAAAAAAATCAATTTTTTTGTTTTAGTATGGTTTGTGTAGGAGGACAAACATGACACAAACCTCCCTAATTGTTATATTAAACATGCTTCACTGATTCCAGTATTTGGCGAGCGCCGTTTTGTCCTACTCATTTTGTCGGTCCTTGAACTCACCGTATAGTTTGTTTACATGTATAACTTTCTCCGACTTTCTAGGACGTGTTTTATGCCACTTCTTTTTCTGTCTCATTTTGTCCACCACACTTTTAACGTTGTGCGTGAGTGCACAAAGGTGAGTTTTGTTGATGTTATTGACTTGTGTGGAGTGCTAATCAGACATATTTAGTCACTGCATGACTGCAAGCTAATCGATGCTAACATGCTATTTAGGCTAGCGACATATTGCATCATTATGCCTCATTTGTAGCTATATTTGAGCTCATTTAGTTTCCTTTAAGTCCTCTTAATTACATTTATATCTCATGACACATGTAATATGGCTTTTAATTTTTTGCGGCTCCAGACAGATTTGTTTTTGTATTTTTGGTCCAATATGGCTCTTTCAACATTTTGGGTTGCCGACCCCTGCCCTAGGTGTCATGGAGTGCACATACTTGAGGAGTCCAAGCCAGTAGAGGTGAGGCATCACATCAGCTTTCATGTAGTACATGAGTCTCCTTTCCTTGGCTTGGTTAATGGGGAATGTCTCCAGTGGCTGAAGGTTGTAGTCAAACTCTGCCAGGACGACGGTGTTGTAGCTGGTAACCAGCGGACAGGAAGTGTAGCCATCATACTGTTAAGGAGACAACGTGTTAGCCTTGATGTATTTTGATAGAAACTTGCAGAGGTCATGCATTATGACATTTTGAAATTAAGCTATACAGATACATAAACCTTGATGTTGTCGCGCTGCGTATTTGCTTTACCTTTTTATCAGGTTTCTCATTTTTCAATATCTTTTTGATGCTTCGGTGCAGAACAGCAGACTGTGCAGCTGAAACAAAAAAACAAATGCTGCCTTACGCTTATTGAAATGCACATTATGTTAGAAATGACAACAAATCATATTCCCAGGACAAGAAATATACAAAACCCAAAAGCCGTGAAGTTGTCACGTTGTGTAAATGGTAAATAAAAACAGAATACAACAAATCCTTTTCAACTTATATCCAATTGAATAGACTGCAAAGACAACATACTGGAAAACTTTGTTATTTTTTGCAAATATTAGCTCATTTGGAATTTGATGCCTGCAACATGTTTCAAAAAAGCTGGCACAAGTGGCAAAAAAGACTGATAAAGTTGAGGAATGCTCATCAAACACTTATTTGGAACACCCCACAGGTGAACAGGCTAATTGGGAACAGGTGGGTGCCATGATTGGGTATAAAAGCAGCTTCCATGAAATGCTCAGTCATTCACAAACAAGGATGGGGCGAGGGTCACCACTTTGTCAACAAATGCCTGAGAAAATTGTCCAACAGTTTGAAAACAACATTTCTCAACCAGCTATTGCAAGGAATTTCACCATCTACGCTCCGTAATATCATCAAAGGGTTCAGAGAATGTGGAGAAATCACAGCACGTAACATTGAATGCCTGTGACCTTGGATCACTCAGGCGGTACTGCATCAAAAACTGACATCAGTGTGTAAAGGATATCACCACATGGGCTCAGGAACACTTCAGAAGACCATTGTCAGTAACTACAGTTGGTCGCTACATCTGTAAGTGCAAGTTAAAACTGTACCATGCACAGCCAAAGCCATTTATCAACAACACCCAGAAACGCCGCCGGCTTTGCTGGGCCCGAGCTCATCTAAGATGGACTGATGCAAAGTGGAAAAGTGTTCTGTGGTCTGACGAGTCCACATTTCAAATTGTTTTTAGAAACTGTGGACGTCGTGTCCTCCGGACCAAAGAGGAAAAGAACCATCCGGATTGTTCTAGGTGCAAAGTGTAAAAGGCAGCATGTGTGATGGTATGGGGGTGTATTAGTGCACAAGACATGGGTAACTTACACATCTGTGAAGGCACCATTAATGCTGAAAGGTACATACAGCTTTTGGAGCAACATATGTTGCCATCCAAGCAACGTTACCATGGACGCCCCTGCTTATTTCAGCAAGACAATGCCAAGTTACGTGTTACAACAGCGTGGCTTCATAGTAAAATTCTAAGTTAATGATTTGCAAAAAAAAATAAAAATTGTGTTTCTCAGTGTGAACATGAAATATGTTGTCTTTGCAGTCTAGTCAATTGAATATAAGTTGAAAAGGATTTGCAAATCATTGAATTCAGTTTTTATTTACGACTTCCACAACGTGACAACTTCACTGCTTTTGGCTTTTGTACAACATGCCAACAACTCTGCCGAACAGAAGAAGGGGAACCCGGCAGCCAAGGGATTAAAAGTGGCTTTTGCCTTTGAATGTCACCTTGGAAACAATTCAGATGAAAAGCATTGCAACTACTAGAGTTGTCTTACACGGGTCAATGAATGGAGTCGGACATTAACAACCTACTCCTACTTCGGTGGGAGGGAGGCCAGTTGACTTACAACTGAGGATTTTTCTAGATGGGGGATATGCCCCCGTCACTCCAGGTGGGCCTCAGAGGAAATTGAAAGCGGCAGCAGGCCGCATCACCTGGACTAATTTGCTCCTTCCTCAGTGCTCCCCCGTGGCAGCGGTCATGATCCTCCCGCAGGTTCAACTCCAGAAAACCTTGTTATGCTCAAAGTTAGTCAAGTTTCATTGTCTTTTTGGCGCTACTCCAGAGATGATCGTATAAAACATCCAATCTCTACTGCCTTTATTTGGTTAGATTTTTCCTTTGGAGGTGGGAAAAGTGCAACAGAAATGTGATTTGTTCAATGAAGGATTGTATTCCATTCCTTTTATATAATGTTGGGAACATCACCTTACTTCAGTTCTTCTCAAATAGTAGGGCGGGGCCCAAGTTAGTGGGGGGAGGGTGTGACACTTTATCATTTTCATGCTTCAAAAACGTCCTCTTTTGATCAAAATAAATACTTAAGTACCGTATTTTTCGGACTATAAGTGGCAGTTTTTTTTCATAGTTTGGGTGCGACTTATAGTCAGGAGCGACGTATGTGTGAAATGATGAACACATTAGCGTCAAATATGAAATAATATTATTGATGTCATTGACGTAAGAGACTAGACGTATAAGATTTCATGGGATTTAGCGATTAGGAGTGACAGATTGTTTGGTAAACGTATAGCATGTTCTATATGTTATAGTTATTTGAATGACTCTTACCATAATATGTTACGTTAAGTTGGTTATTTATGCCTCATATAACGTACACTTATTCAGCCTGTTGTTCACTATTCTTTACACATTTTAAATTGCCTTTCAAATGTCTATTCTTGCTGTTGGCTTTTATCAAATACATTTCCCCCATAAATGCGACTTATGTTTTTTTCCTTCTTTATTATGCATTTTCGGCCGGAGCGACTTATACTCCGAAAAATACGGTATATAAATAAATAAAATCAGCACAAATTGTTTTTAATTCATTTATGATTTGTAGGTTGAAGTGTTAAATATATTGTGCGCCATGGCTTGATGTTGCTGATCAATTTCAATGTATTATTGTTTTTTGCGTTTACTTAATTTTATTTCAGTATCAAATGGTTCACTTTCTTATAGTTTAAATAATGTTTTTGGTTTTTTTTCCAGGCAAACTGCTGCACTTTACAGCTTTTCTGTTACAGACTAAATACACAATGGGGGACGAAACCTTTTCTTCCATCTTGGGAGGTCGCAACAGAAAATAGAGAAGCACTGCATGACATCCTTGTGACGTTACTGCCACCTAGCGACCAGAGTACTACATATCATTGGTTTTAATGCCATAGCAGTGTTTCCCATAAACTGCCAAGATACCTGTGGCGGTGGTGGCGTGGCTATGGGCGTGGTCACAATGACATCGAGTAATTTGCATAATTTACTACAATGATATGATTTTCTCCAAAAAGGCTCAAAAAATGTATACTTACTAATTAATAATAACAGTTTTGTTTTAAACGTCCATCCATCCATTTTACAATATAATTACAACACTTTATGTACATATTTATATACAGATTTGAACAATAAGTTATTCACTGAAATATATTTATTAATTGTGGTTCTTACAAAAAATATATCTTATAAAATTTAAAAGCTAAAATGTCTCTTAAAGCTCTGCCCCTTTAATTAGTGCATACTAAATAATTTAACTTTAGCCTACTACTACAAGCATATTATTTACCAGCAACATAAAGTGAAACAGAGGCAGAGGTGTCCTGCCACAGTCAGTAACAAATAAACAGAAAACAGTAGTGGTCAAATACAAATAAGGCAACAAGAGAAGTATCCTACACTTCTCTTTTGTAAAGTCAATGTGAACAGCCTATATGGGCATCTACATCAACTATATGATTTGCCTGAGAAGCTGGACAGGACAAAAAAATAAATAAAATAAAATAAAATTTAAAAAAACAATTAAAAAAAAAAAAAAAATCTATTTGTGGCGGACGTAATTCTTTCGTGGTGGGCCGCCACAAATAAATGAATGTGTGGGAAACACTGCATAGGTTTTGCAAAATCGAATATATATCAGTATGTGGGTGTGTCTGACATGTTGAAGGGAGGCGCTGGTCAAGTGGACGTAGGTGGGTGTGTTCTTACGTGTCAACATCAACATAAAGGAGGGGTCTTAAATACGCAGTCCATATATTGTGACCCTCTACTTAACTTTACAGTCTATTGTAATTGCTGCACGGTCACTCTGGGCGGCTAGTAGTTAAATATTCATTATGGCAAACTTGACTCCAACTAGACAGTAAAAGAAACACATTTAAAACAGATCAACAAACACATTGGGTAACACCGAGAACATCTTCCCTTAAGAAGAGCTGTTTTCAACATAACAGTGTCAAAATATACAATTTTACACTTATAATATACACTTATAATCAGTGTTCCACCTAATTTGACATGTCGAAGCAAACTTATCTGTTGTGACCGCTTGTTGTCACCTGTCACTCAAAGAGTTGCATTGCAAAATACTACAGAATAAATCGTCCATCAATCGATTGAAAAATGCGCAAGTTTTGATTGATTTACATTATACAGTACATGAATTGCATTACATTTGATCTGGCTGCTCTGACGTATCTGGGGAGTTCCAGTTTTCCATCGACTTTTGTGTTGCAATTTGTAAAGTATTAAAGGCCTACCGAAATGACATTTTTTTATTTAAACGGGGATAGCAGATCTATTCTATGTGTCATACTTGATCATTTCGCGATATTGCCATATTTTTGCTGAAAGGATTTAGTAGAGAACAACGACGATAAAGATTGCAACTTTTGGTATCTGATAAAAAAAAGGCTTGCCCCTACCGGAAGTAGCGTGACGTAGTCAGTTGAACATATACGCAAAGTTCCCTATTGTTTACAATGATGGCCGCATGAAGTGAGAGAGATTCGGACCAAGAAAGCGACAATTTCCCCATTAATTTGAGCGAGGATGAAAGATTTGTGGATGAGTAAAGTGCAAGTGAAGGACTAGTGGGGAGTTGAAGCTATTCAGATAGGGAAGATGCTGTGAGAGCCGGGGGTGACCTGATATTCAGCTGGGAATGACTACAACAGTAAATAAACACAAGACATATATATACTCTATTAGCCACAACACAACCAGGCTTATATTTAATATGACACAAATTAATCCCGCATAAAAACACCTAGGTGTTTGTTATGCTAGCTCCTAGCTACTAGCTCGAGCTAGTTATAGCTCGAGCGGGTAATATGGACGGGATCCCGTATATATAACCCGCCAATACAATTCAAACACCTGCATAACACACACACTCACTCAGCCCAAACAACCGTTCACCTAACCCAAGGTTCATAAAGCTTATATATTTAATCAAAGTTACGTACATGACACGCACGTACGGGCAAGCAATCAAATGTTTGGAAGCGCGCGGGTGGGACCTGATATTCAGCTGGGAATGACTAAAACAGTAAATAAACACAAGACATATATATACTCTATTAGCCACAACACAACCAGGCTTATATTTAATATGACACAAATTAATCCTAATGCTAACTCCTAGCTCCTAGCTACTAGCTCGAGCTAGTTATAGCAAGCGATCAAATGTTTGGAAGCGCAGCTGTGTATCCAAATCAAAGTCCTCCTGGTAAGAGTCTCTGTTGTCCGAGTTCTTCCATCTTGACTGCATCTTTCGGGAATGTAAACAAAGAAGCGCCGGCTGTGTACATGTTGTTGCTGACTTCCCTCGCAAAATAGACGCTTCGCACCGACAACTTTTTTCTTTGCTTGCTCAGCTTCTTTCTCCATAATGCAATGAACAAATTGCAACAGATTCACCAACACAGATGTCCAGAATCACGTGGAATAATGAGATGAAAACAGAGCTATTTCGTATTGACTTCAATGGTGTCCGAATACTTCCGTTTCAATGATTGACGTCACGCGCATACGTCAACCCTCAGAGGCGTTTCGAACCGGAAGTTTAGCGGGAAATTTAAAATGGCACTTTATAAGTTAACCCGGCCGTATTGGCATGTGTTGCAATGTTAAGATTTCATCATTGATATATAAACTATCAGACTGTGTGGTCGCTAGTAGTGGCTTTCAGTAGGCCTTTAAGTTTTGTTTTATGTGTGTTAGTTATTGTTTATGATGCCACCCATAGTATAGCAGTAGTTAGTGTGTGCATTACTTTGTTTTGTGTGTTGTGTCCTAATTTTGTGGTAGCGTAAGTTTAGACAGCTTGTTGTGTAGTCAGTTCCATGCCTGTTTTCAAAGACATGTATACTGTGAGGTTAATGTCAAAAGTGATTACAAAGTACTCACTAACAGAAAGAACTCATAACGTCACAAGAAGTCAGAGTCGAATTGCAAGTCTTGGATGATAGTGTCAAGTCGAGTCCAAAGTCATCAAAATTGTGACTTGATTCTGACTGGAGTCCAAGTCGCATGACTCGAGTCTCCTCCTCTGGTAGTTGCTGATAAGTTCCACAACTTTGAACATGACATTGGTGTTGTAGGTTTTTTGCGTCTTACTTTTGCCCAGCTCCCAAAGTCATTTTTAGACCCTTTAGAACAGTGGTTCTTAACCTTGTTGGAGGTACCGAACCCCACCAGCTTCATATGCCCATTCACCCAAACCTTCTTTAGTGAAAAATAAAATGTTTAGTTTTTTTCAAATTCAAGAAAAGTCATGCGTTGTTTTACTGGTGCACTTGATGAAGCGTGCATGAACATCACCTTGTTCAGAGAACAAAACCAACACAGTGTGTAAACTCACAACAAATTACACACCTTACACACTTTACCATGAATTGATTAACGTGGACCACGACTTAAACAAGTTGAAAAACTTATTGGGGTGTTACCATTTAGTGGTCAATTGTACGGAATATGTACTGTACTGTGTAAACTGTACTGTTTCATATCATGTATTCTCTTCCTTTGCAATCTGCTAGTAAAAGTTTCAATCAATCAATCAAAAAACCTGCAAATCAGATGGAAAATTAGAGGGAACATTGTTTGGGGGTATCCATAATACACTGATAGGGAGAAGTTTTTATTTACACGATAAGTCGGATGTGTCTTTACCTCCGTGGCGGAGGCTCCGCCGAACCACTGAGGCCGACTCACCGAACCCCTAGGGTTTGATCGAACCCGGGTTAAGAACCGCTGCTTTAGAAGAAATAAATTAGAGGGAAAACTCGATGGCTTGCTGGCTTATGTAAGGAAACTAGATTTCTGAGACCCTTAATTTGGTATCGCAAGGAGGATGTAGCAGCCATTTTTGTGAAGACTGTCTGTGCAGTTGCTATTTGGACTCTTGATTGCAGGTGTGTTGTGTGGAGAGAGAGGCTGTGTTGCAATAAAATCTGACTATCAAGTTTTCCTTTTTTACTTCACCACCACCACATCAACGGGCATTTTAAAAGACCCTCAGTTGCCACGTATGTCAATCAAGTGACAAATGTCATGAAAATGAATGATAGGGTATTTTTCAAAATACTTCTCGATCGATGAGTAGACGGCAATGGTGAGTTTTCTGAAGAAAACAAACCGTCAGAGGCAGAAGCAGCATAAGAACGTTGGTGGCCTTCAAACCGTTTGTGGATTAATTTTCTTGGAAATGTTTTTGTTATTTGTGAAGTTGGCACCCCTTTCTAAATATTTTAGATTTTTATGAACTGCAACTCCGATTTAACGAACTTCTCCACTTTATGACAATAAGGATGACCATCCAACCATCCAACATATGTAAACTTTGTTCATTCATTTTTTGTGATTTGTAATATTTGTAGTTGTCTCCTATTTATGTTGAGTATTTATTGTGGGAACCAATAATTAGGGGGTGGTGTGTAGGAGACGGAACTGGTGTTGTGTGGAGCAATGCATGCCGCATTCACAGACTACAAGGGTATTTTCAAAAATTGCCAATGCGCACTTCAAACCTGGAAGGAGTGGTTGCGACACAATCATGAAGTCTCGGAATTAGTAGCTTCGATACTCGCAATGCCATGATGAGGTTTCCTATTATAATTAATATTGAGCACTGAGAGAAGCACCAGAAATTAAAAAATACCCAGAAATACCTGCATGGCTCCAGATGGGGGCTTCGGTGGCCTGTACTAGGCAAGGGAAAACCTGGTCTAACATTGTAATATCATCAGGGTTTTTTTTAACTCTACTTTGTCTGGTCCCTCTCATAGGACCTGTTCATCTTGGGTGACCCTTGTAAGGGCATAACATACCACAAATCTCCTACGATCATTAGGAAATGCCAAGTCCTCCAGTAGTTTGAGGGGTATACAGTACATTGTGTGATCGACCCCAAGACGACTAATTGCTACCAAAGCAGCAACTAATCCATCTTAAACAAATAAACAGAGTTTCAATCTTAAATTTGTGTACAATTCAAATAAGTCTGCCGACCAGTAATGACAATTTATACACAATACACATTTTGCCTTACGTGGCGCACACACCATCAGAACATTTACCTTTGTAGTGTCTTGATGTCTTACACATGTTTCAGAAGAGGCAATTTAATCTCCAGCAATATCATTAAAAAGATCCTGTATGTCCCCATCGTCCATCGTATCTAGCCAAGGTAATGATAAAGACTACTTACCAACAGCAGCAGCCGTTTTGGAAGTGGGCAAATTGGTGCAGTCTCCAATCCCAAACACATTAGGGTACTTCTTATGTTGAAGGTTTTCTTTGTCCACATCCAGCCAGCCAGCCTCGTCTGCCAGTGGGCTGCCTTTAACTACGGAGTTGGGTCCCATGGGTGGAGTGACATGGAGCATATCGTACTGAAGAAGAGCCCAAGGAGAACAGTTACTTGGTGGAATATCTCGGTCATGTGTTGGTGTTAGGATTGTCATAATACTTCAACTGTCAACTTGATACCGATACTTGGAAAACATATTTGACACTTGATACCTGCTTCAATACAACACTGATGAAAAACATTTAAAAACAATCCCAAAATTGAATAGAAATATCTTAATTCAGCGTTTCTCAAAGTGTGGGGCGCGCCCCACTGGTGGGGAATAGAGACATGACAGGTGGGGCGCGAGGAACGGGACGAAATTTCCCTTTAAATTTTTTTTTTTTTTTCAATTATATTCTTAGATATTTTTTTTTTGCTATGTTTTCATTTTCTATACACACTGGAAATCACTTTGTGATTCTGTCTGTGAAATCCGCTGTATAAATAAATGTAAATTACTTATTTTTCCTGTATGCTTTACATTTCTAGGTAGGAGCGAAAGTTTGACAGACATAGCAACAGTAACTAATGGGGGCGGGGCTAAGCGGAAGCTTTGTGAATGGCGAGTCACTGTGCGAGGATTTGCTGTTTTGCAAATACATCAAAAATAGAGCCAATGCTGATGAGCTGTTCAAGATAATGGACAGTTTCCTCAAAGAACACGACCTTAAATGGGAAAACTGTGTGGGCTTTTGCTCTGATGGCGCGCAGACCATGGCAAAGTCAAGAAACGAGCTGCAGGCTCTAATAAAGAGGGTTGCACCAAATGCACATTGGACACAATGTGTCATTCACGGGGAAGCACTTGCGTCAAAGCAGCTCAGCCCCGAACTCAATGAGGTTTTAACAGTGGCAGTGTCAAGCCTGCAACCCCCATTTGAAAAGCTGTGCAGTGCAAAACAGGCTCATTGCAACCACTAATGCTGGAGTACTGTAAAACTCATCTTCACTTTCCCTGTCTTGCCAAATGCATAGCTCCTCCTTTTTTCTTGCAAAGATTGCAAAGTGGCACTTTTATTTTTATTTATTATTGAACTTGATGCAAGTTATTTGATTTATTATAGAACTTGATGCAAGTTATAACACTTTTTTTTATTTGTTATTGAACTTGATGCAAGTTATAACACTTTTTTTGATTTATTATTGAACTTGATGCAAGTTATAACACTTTTATTTGATTTATTATTGAACTTGATGCAAGTTATAACACTTTTTTTGATTTATTATTGAACTTGATGCAAGTTATAACACTTTTATTTGATTTATTATTGAACTTGATGCAAGTTATAACACTTGTTTTGATTTATTATTGAACTTGATGCAAGTTATTTTATTTGATATTGAACTTGATGCAAGTTATAACACTTTTATTTGATTTATTATTGAACTTGATGCAAGTTATAACACTTGTTTTGATTTATTATTGAACTTGATGGAAGTTATTTAATTTGATATTGAACTTGATGCAAGTTATAACACTTTTATTAGATTTATTATTGAACTTGATGCAAGTTATAACACTTGTTTTGATTTATTATTGAACTTGATGGAAGTTATTTTATTTGATATTGAACTTGATGCAAGTTATAACACTTTTATTAGATTTATTATTGAACTTGATGCAAGTTATAACACTTGTTTTGATTTATTATTGAACTTGATGCAAGTTATTTTATTTGATATTGAACTTGATGCAAGTTATACCACAGCTGCACAGTTATTTTATTTATTATTGAACTTGATGTTATTTTATGTTATTGAGTTTGAATGTATACAACTTGATGTTACTTGATGTTCAATACATTTGAAAATGTTAAGCTTGGCATTAGCGTTCTGTTGGGGCGTTGGGGGCAGGTGGGGCTTGAAAACTCCCCCTTGTCCAAAGTGGGGGATGACAAAAAAAGTTTGAGAACCACTGTCTTAATTAGAAAAAAAATGATTATAAACAGTTGTGGAAAAAGCCCTATTTGTATTTGCTACATGAGATTTTGAAACTGCAGTTTCTCCACGGTGTCAACAGAAAGCTGATCCATGCATAAGTCTTCTAACTTTGTTCATTTTCATAGCTTGTGGCTTCGTATTTTCTTTGTTGAGCAAACAAAGATAGTAGTCTCTCTGCTTTCTGGGTTCTGAGTTGCGAGCAAAACTTTGAGTTAAAAGCCTCCCCACCAGGAGCGAGAAAATGGTGCCCCCTCTAGCAATCATAAAAAAAATTATTAGGAAGCAAAAAAAGATTAGCAAAATGTTCATGCTATCGTTTACGGTCGTTGTACCAAACCTTTACTGATAAGGGTTCACAAGAACGAGACATCTTTTTACTTGATTCCACATCAAATCTAAAATGAATAATTATAAAGGTTTAAATAAAGTAAATACAAAAGCAGTAAAGTTGTCACGTTGTGTAAATGGTAAATAAAAACAGAATACAATGATTTGCAAATCCTTTTCAACTTATATTCAATTGAATAGACTGCAAAGACAAGATATTCAATGTTCCAACTGGTAAACTTTGTTATTTTTTGCAAATGTTAGCTCATTTGGAATTTGATGCCTGGACTGATGCAAAGTGGAAAAGTGTTCTGTGGTCTGACAAGTCCACATTTCAAATTGTTTTTGGAAACTGTGGACGTCGTGTCCTCCGGACCAAAGAGGAAAAGAACCATCCGGATTGTTCTAGGCGCAAAGTGTAAAAGGCAGCATGTGTGATGGTATGGGGGTGTATTAGTGGCCAAGACATGGGTAACTTACACATCTGTGAAGGCACCATTAATGCTGAAAGGTACATACAGCTTTTGGAGCAACATATGTTGCCATCCCAGCAACGTCTTTTTCATGGACGCCCCTGCTTATTTCAGCAAAACAATGCCAAGCCACAAGTTACAACAACGTGGCTTCATAGTAAAAGAGTGCGGGTACTAGACTGGCCTGCCTGTAGTCCAGACCTGTCTCCCATTGAAAATGTGTTTGGCATTATGAAGCCTAAAATAGCAGAAGGGAGACCCCCGGACTGTTGAACAACTTAAGCTGTACATCAAGCAAGAATGGGAAAGAATTCCACCTGAAAAGCTTCTAAAATGTGTCTCCTCAGTTCCCAAACCTTTACTGAGTGTTGTTAAAAGGAAAGGCCATGTAACACAGTGGTAAAACAGCCCCTGTGACAACTTTTTTTGCAATGTGTCGCTGCCATTAAATTCTAAGTAAATGGTTATTTTAAAAAAAATAAAAAATGTTTCTCATTTCAACCACTAAATATCTTGTCTTGCAGTCTGTTCAATTGAATATAAGTTGAAAAGGATTTGCAAATCATGATATTCTGTTTATATTTTCGATTCACACAACGTGACAACTTCACTGGTTCTGGATTTTGTATTATAAAATGTCTTTTGTGACGACCTTTGCAGGGTCTTCAAGTGATTTGGCAGTATTGTCTTATCACTGGGCTGCTGAAAGTGGCCACTTGCTGCTGGGGGAAGCAACCCACTATATCTGGAGTGCTGTGGCTGGTGGCTGCTCTGATGGCTATAAAATACATATTGTGTTTTTTTGTCCACAACATTGTATGCTGACAGTTTTTTCCCCCAATTTAGGCCAATACAAAGTTGGATCAACTGCTATACTGCTTTTTAGGACACAAGTGTGTAAAATGTAGATTAGCATCATCATATGTCCTCTTTAAAAAAGGGTTCAGACATGTTTTAAGCCCAGGAACCGTTGCAAGAGTACTGATCAGATGATATGAAAAGCATACACAACCCCCCCCCCCCCCACACACACACGTGTAAAGCGACTTTGGGTATTTAGAAAAGCGCTATATAAATCCCAGGTATTATTATTATTATTATTTTAAGAGTTACCTGCAACACAGTCGTCTCGCCCGGTTTGTCAAGATTTTCAAACACGGCTTCTTGCTTGTCTGCCCTGACTTCAATCAGGTTCTGCCTCAGGTTCACTTTTATGTCACGTTCCTTGACGATGTCCCAGAGTGCATCAGCATATTTCTTGACTCCAAACAGCACTGGCAGGGATGTGTTGTAAATAATATTGGCCCTCGCCCTCTTTCCTGTCTTCAGATCAAACACATACGAGAAAAATAAACATTTAGACACTGATAAGTTTAATCATTCATTAATCTGGAGCCTTTACCAGCTGACTTAGGGAGACATTAACTTGAATTAAGGTTGTACACAAAATCTCAATTCCAATTGAAGGAAGTAGAATTTTAATTCCCATAAATTCCTATTGATAATTTTGGGGTATTTCAGCATCATGCTTCACAATATATTCCTTACATGGCCTTGACTACCAGTGTTGATTTGGACAGCAGTTTTTAATTTAGTTAGAGTCATCTTTTGGCGAAAAAGTATTTTAGTTTTAGTCCAATTTTAGTCATCTAAATTGATTTAGTTTTAGTCAACACTACAGTAAAATTAGTCACCCAAAACAATGTATAAAAGATAAGACCCTTGTTTAAAATGTATTTGCAAGCACCTTTATTTAGACTATCTGCAACGCTTTTGTTTCACACAAAAGTAGCATGATTTTACGGCCAAGAGTGATGTAGTTAGTCATTCTTTGCTCTACAGGTCAATGCATATACATATCTTACAGGCATTGTTTTTCATGCTACGTCTCTGGCAAAGCAAGTATGTATGTGTGCTATGAAACATTATTACGATGCACGCATCAACAATTTTATTTTATTTTTTTTACATCGGAGTGTAGTGGATTGTCCGAAGCTTAAACAGCAACAAAAGTGAATTTAGTACAAAAAGTTTATTTACCCATTATCAAGTCAGATTGAGCTGTCCATGCAGACACACAAACGTCCTCCGGAGGACTCACAAAAAACAATCTCTCTCGAGTCCCGGTCTCCTGCCATTTTTATCTGTCTCTTCGTGCGTCACTGTTTTTTCTTGTGCGTCACTCTTGTGGTCTTTGACATGTTTGTTTTTGCAACATCCTTGGATTCCTTAATCATACTTAGACAATCAAAACATTCTGTAGACAGGGTGGCACGACTTAATATTCACTTTTGTCCCACACCCGGTTCATTCAATGGCACAGAATAGAAGAGAAATTAAATGAGCGTACATTCTTGACAGACATGAAATATAGGTCAAAGGTCAGAAATTCTACTACAGGAGCAGGTAAAAATAAGATGATCAGTAATCAAAACAAAGGCACGTTGACTAGGACGATAAAACAAGTAAGTGACATGTTAGTAAAAGTATAAATACGAGACAAAGAAATTGACAGAAACGAAATCCAATGATATTTAATTTTGTCTTGTCGATGGGTGGGATAAATATGTTATATATCCAATCACAACTCTTAAATGGCGTACATTGAAAGAGGGGTGGAGGTTAGGTATGAGCCAATCAGATGCTTTTCCTTGCGGGACAAGGAAGTAACCACCAACACCAGTAGGTGTGGCTCTGATTACTGCTTTGCACACTCTTGGCATTCTCTCGATGAGCGTCAAGCACACCCGTGAAGTGAAAACCATTTCAGGTGACTACCTCTTGAAGCTCATGGAGAGAATGCCAAGAGTGTGCAAAGCAGTACTCAGAGCAAAGGGTGGCTATTTTGAAGAAACTAGAATATAAAACATGTTTTCAGTTATTTCACCTTTTTTTTTTTGTTAAGTACATAACTCCACATGTGTTCATTCATAGTTTTGATGTGACAATCTACAATGTAAATAGTCATGAAAATAAAGAAAAGGCATTGAATGAGAAGGTGTGTCCAAACTTTTGGCCTGTACTGTATTTGTATGTCTTATATGAGGATTGTGAATGATTGACGGCACACCTTTGTCTAATTTTTGCGTACTTTCAGTATGATTGATCTGATAACACGGTCAGAAAGCAGAAGCATTCCCATTGTGATGTCAATCTCCGGAAATACCCAAAAGTTTACAGAGCGGAATATTCAAAAGACTGAATTTGTGGCGTTTTGTGATGTTTAGGCAGTATTTTCACATACTTTGCGGATTGTAAATACAATTGGATATTGTTTAATACAGAGTTGTCAAACTCAATTTCATTGAGGGCCACATTGTAGTTATGGCTGCTAGAGGGCTGCTTGTAACAAAGAATTATGTATGAATTTGAGTATTATTAGATAAATGCTTTAAAATGTAATATCTGAAATTATTGGTATCGTTTTTTTTTATTATCGGTATCTGTTTTTTTTTGTTTTTTTAATTAAATCAACATAAAAAACACAAGATACACTTACAATTAGTGCACCAAGCCAAAAAACCTCCCTCCCCCATTTACACTCATTCACACAAAAGGGTTGTTTCTTTCTGTTATTAATATTCTGCTTCCTACATTATATATCAATATATATCAATACAGTCTGCAAGGGATACAGTCCGTAAGCACACATGATTGTGCGTGCTGCTGCTCCACTAATAGTACTAACCTTTAACAGTTAATTTTCATTCATTACTAGTTTCTATGTAACTGTTTTTATATTGTTTTACTTTCTTTTTCATTCAAGAAAATGTTTTTAATTTATTTATCTTATTTTATTAATTTTTAAAAAAAGGACCTTATCTTCACCATACCTGGTTGTCCAAATTAGGCATAATAATGTGTTAATTCCACCACTGTATATATCGGTATCGGTTGATATCGGTATCGGTAATTAAGAGTTGGACAATATCGGAATATTGGATATCGGCAAAAAGCCATTATCAGACATCCCTAATTATTATATATATTTTTTACGTACACTGTAAAAAAATCTATCTATTTTTTTTACAGTGAAAAAAACTAGCAACTAAATCACCAGAATTTTACTGTAAAATGTACAGTTTTTTGCAACATATTACAGTAAATGGAAAAACTTTACCATCGTTTTTATTTTATTCTGGCAACTGAGCTACCAATTTTTTACCGTTAAAAAACTGTGATAGTTTTACCATTAACAGTAAAAATAGATCTTACAGTAATATCACTGGCAGCTCAGTCGACACAATTTCCCATAAAAAAACAGTGGTAGAATTTTTTTCAATTTACAGTAATATGCTGTAAAAACATGGCACATTTTACAGTAAATTGTATTGTCATTTTTACAGTGTACAATTTGATGGATAACTTGCTCTAAAACCATAAGTCAAGCAGAAATTTAAGTATTTTAACCAAATAAAATGTTTGGAAAGTATGATAATGTATTTTTTGTATATTGGATAATATTAAAGTTTAAAAGGTGTGCAATGTCATGTGGCACCTGCATTTTTTTGACTCACCTTTCTAAGGAAAGCATCTGAGAGGTACATGATCTTCTGTGGAGCTCCGGCACATTTCACTGGAGTGTCTGGGAATGAAAACACAGCGTTGCCCTCTTTAAAGTTCTGCAGCGCTGCCCAGGTTTTCTCCACCGTTTCAACAGAATAGTTGGAGCCAATCTTTGGACGGTCAAAACCTTCAGGAAGCCCTTTAATCTTTTAGATGGGAGAAGAAGAAAAAAGGTTCAGTCACTTAAAAAGGTAACGGTAGGCCTGGCCAATAAAATACAATCTCGGATTCTTTTCACAAAAAATAACATTTTTGATTATTTTCAACTTTGTTGAACAGATGAACAGCACCACTAAAGTTCCAGTAAGTGGACCAACCAGGCTTTTCCACTGTATATCTGGACACCACATCTTTAGTGATCGCTCGCATTTATGACCTTTCTTATCATAAATGGTACCTTGAGTTAACGATTCCACCACAGTAAGCTGCTTTTTAGCGGGAGTGCGTTCTTGTTCGCCTTGTAAAAAGTTGCATTTGTGGCTGGATGGCTCTGTTTCAGATGCTGAAATAAGTTTGTTGTGCTACTGCCTTTTGCTGCAACGGGCTTTAAATACAATTTGCAAAGTGCAGTTACTTGTTCTACATATGTTGCCGCAAATCCAAACTACTAAAGACAAACTTGGAACAAACTCTGCGCTCTCTTTCACTTTAGCAGTAACCACCTTGTGTTATGGTCTTGGAAGCTCCTGGGGGACAAGAGTACGCTGGAGCAAGATGAGAAAAACACTGAACTATTTATCTTTTCTTTTTTTTTCTTAAATCATCTGCAAATCAAAACTTGAGGTAATCAATAAAATCGATTTATCGCCCAGTTCTACATAACAGAGTAGAAGTTTTGCAAACAGAGCACTTCCTCACCTTTTCAAAATGGAGCTGCAAGCCAAGTGCCACAATCAGATACTCATAGGAGATCTGTGACGAGATCATTCAATTTTAGGACAACGTACGACACATTGTTATCCATCTTTGTTGCTATAAAACACACATGTGGTCAGGCAGCAGAAAGCAAACATACTTCGGTCCCGTCATCAGTGCGGACAGTGTTTGTGTCCGGGTTTATTTCCTGAACTTTAGACTTCACCCACTTCACGCCAGAGGGCATAACACTTGATGTGGGCCTTCCGGATGAAGCAAGGGTTTTAGCACCAGCACCCGCTAGAGTCCAAAGAGGCTGATAGTAGTGCATCTGAAAAGAAAAACAGTATGATGGCACAGACTTTCACAAAAAATATAAAATAGAGGCTGCTTCAAAATCTCGTTCATATCACCATTTCTACCAGCAGCTATAGGGACTGAGCTATGGTCGGTCTTAAATCAGTATAAAAAATGCTTTTATTTTGACACTGTTGAGCAGTGGTCCCCAAAATGTTTGACTCCGGGGCCGCATTGGGGTAAAACAATTTGGCTGGGGGCCGCGCTATAAATATATATATATATATATATATTATATATATAAATGTGTGTGTGTGTGTGTATATATGTAAATGTGTATATATGTGTGTGTATAAATGTATATATACACTACTGTTCAAAAGTTTGGGGTCACATGTAAATGTCCTTATTTTTGAAGGAAAAGCACTGTACTTTTCAATGAAGATAACTTTAAACTAGTCTTAACTTTACAGAAATACACTCTATACATTGCTAATGTGCTAAATGACTATTCTAGCTGCAAATGTCTGCTTTTTGGTGCAATATCTACATAGGTGTATAGAGGCCCATTTCCAGCAACTATCACTCCAGTGTTCTAATGGTACAATGTGTTTGCTCATTGGCTCAGAAGGCTAATTGATGATTAGAAAACCCTTGTGCAATCATGTTCACACATCTGAAAACACTTTAGCTCGTTACAGAAGCTGCAAAACTGACCTTCCTTTGAGCAGATTGACTTTCTGGAGCATCACATTTCTGGGGTCAATTAAACGCTCAAAATGGCCAGAAAAAGAGAACTTTCATCTGAAACTCCACAGTCTATTCTTCTTCTTAGAAATGAAGGCTATTCCACTAAATTGTTTGGGTGACCCCAAACTTTTGAACGGTAGTGTATATATATATATATATTCCTCGCGCACTAATTGACTTAAAGAGCGCACTTGCTGCATGTCACGTTATCGATGGTAAAATGCATTTTTAGACAATATGATTTGCCTGAGTGGCTCGGAGACGGTAGAAAATGGACTAGTAAGGACAAATAAAAAAATAATAATAATTTTTTAAAAAAGTTTAGTTTTTTTTACTTGGGACTTCCCGCGGGCCGTATTTTGGACGCTGGGGGGCCGTATCCGGCCCGCGGGCCATTGTTTGGGGACCCCTGCTGTTGAGTTTCCCAGGAGAGACACTTGGGCTTGATTAACGCAGGTTGCTTTTTGTGTCTGCACTGATACTATAGACCAGACCTGGGCAAATTAAGGCCTGAGGGCCACATGCGGCCCGTTAAACTTTTCAATCTGGCCCGCCAGACATTTCCAAATAATTGTTTTAGATCTTTAAGAATGAAAGTGTAGCTGCCATTATGATGTGCAGTGATATTTCCTAATGCGCGAGACCGAGGCAGACATCTGGCGCCAGGTAACGAGAGCAAAACAAAGAGTAGGAGAGCGTTAGCGACAGTTTGCACGAAGGAAGTGTTCATGCAAACACCCTCAATATGGAAAACAAACGGAGAAGTGCATATGATGCTGCTTTTAAGTTAAAGGCAATCGATCTGGCTGTCGAAGAAGGAAATAGAGCTGCTGCACGTACCCTTGACTTGGCTGACAACGCCATTTTGGACCTGTTCTTCTCCGACACCGACGAAGAGGATTTTGTTGGTTTTAGTACGCAGGAGGAAGACGATGACACAATGATTAAAGACTGACTACCGGTAATACTGTTGTATTATTTGTACACTGCATGAATGCTGTTCGCCATGTCAAAGATGTGAAAGTTTGATTGAATGATTGAAAGATTTATAGTTAATAAATGGGACGCTTTGCGTTCCCAAACAGTCATCTCTGTCCCGACAATCCCCTCCGTGGTAGCAGGAACCCCTATATACTACGCTAATTACACATCAATACCCTGCGGCTTATAGTCGGCTGCGGCTTATATATGTGGAGCAATCTGTATTTTCCCCTAAATTTAGCTGGTGCGGCTTATAGTCCGGAAATTACAGTACTTCCGAATCTCAATCAGTAAATGGTGTTCATTATTACATTACTTCAAAGCTACTGTAGTCGTTCATAGTATATTATACAGTCTTGTTTTGTTAAAATAGTGATGTAAAAGTTCATTTTTTTTATTTAAAAGCATGTCACATGTTAAAAATGTGGTGTTCTGGGGGGCCCCAGAAAGGAATAACGGCATTTGATTTCATTGCAATTGTGTACATTGATCTGAAATACGAGCTCTATCTCAGAACAAATTAAATTTGTATGATAAAACACCACGTTATGGCATTTCATAACCTGTGCTTACCTTGATTAATATCCACTGTTTACTTCTGCAACGGGCTGTCTTGTACCTGTGACAATGTGCTCGGCAATATTGTGGAATATACTCCGGCTTCCTCCCACCTCCAAAGACATGCACCTGGGGATAGGCCCCTCCCACCTCCAAAGACATGCACCTGGGGATAGGCCCCTCCCACCTCCAAAGACGTGCACCTGGGGATAGGCCCCTCCCACCTCCAAAGACATGCACCTGGGGATAGGCCCCTCCCACCTCCAAAGACGTGCACCTGGGGATAGGCCCCTCCCACCTCCAAAGACATGCACCTGGGGATAGGCCCCTCCCACCTCCAAAGACGTGCACCTGGGGATAGGCCCCTCCCACCTCCAAAGACATGCACCTGGGGATAGGTTGATTGGCAACACTAAATGGGCCCTAGTGTGTGAAAGTGAGTGTGAATGTTGTCTGTCTATCTGTGTTGGCCCTGTGATGAGGTGGCGACTTGTCCAGGGTGTAACCCCCTTCCGCCTGAATGCAGCTGAGATAGGCTCCAGCCCTACTTGCCAACCTTGAGACCTCCGAATTCGGGAGATGGTGGGGTTTGCGGCGGGGTTGAGGTGGGTGGAGTTGGGGGGGGGTTTGGTGGTAGCGGGGGTGTATATTGTAGCGTCCCGGAAGAGTTAGTGCTGCAAGGGGTTCTGGGTATTTGTTCTGTTGTGTTTATGTTGTGTTACGGTGCGGATGTTCTCCCGAAATGTGTTTGTCATTCTTGTTTGGTGTGGGTTCACAGTGTGGCGCATATTTGTAACAGTGTTAAAGTTATTTATACGGACACCCTCAGTGTGACCTGTATGGCTGTTGATCAAGTATGCCTTGCATTCACTTGTGTGTGTGTAAAAGCCGCATATATTGTGTGACCGGGCCGGCACGCTGCTTGAACGGAGGAAAAGCGGACGTGACGACAGGTTGTAGAGGACGCCAAATGCAGTGCCATTAAAGGCCTACTGAAATGAAATGTTTTTATTTAAACGGGGATAGCAGATCCATTCTATGTGTCGTACTTGATCATTTCGCGATATTGCCATATTTTTGCTGAAAGGATTTAGTATAGAAACAACGACGATAAAGTTTGCAACTTTTGGTCTCTGATAGAAAAAAAGCCTTGCCTGTAGCGGAAGTAGCGTGACGTAGTCAGTTGTTCGCTTCCTCATATTTTCCTATTGTTTTCAACGCAGCTAGAGCGATTTGGACCGAGAAAGCGACGATTACCCCATTAATTTGAGCGAGGATGAAAGATTCGTGGATGAGGAACGTTAGAGTGACGGACTAGAATGCAGTGCAAGACATATCTTTTTTCGCTCTGACCGTAACTTAGGTACAAGCTGGCTCATTGGATTCCACACTCTCTCCTTTTTCTATTGTGGATCACGGATTTGTATTTTAAACCACCTGGGATACTATATCCTCTTGAAAATGAGAGTCGAGAACGCGAAATGGACATTCACGGTGACTTTTATCTCCACGACAATACATCGGCGAAGCTCTTTAGCTACTGAGCTAACGTGATAGCATCTGTCTCAAATGCAGATAGAAACTAAAGAAATAAATCCCTGACTGGAAGGATAGACAGAAGATCAACAATACTATTAAACCATGGACATGTAACTACACGGTTAATAATTCTCAGCCTGGCAAAGCTTAACAATGCTGTTGCTAATGACGCTGAAGCTAACTTAGCAACTTAGCAACCGGACCTCACAGAGCTATGCTAAAAACATTAGCGCTCCACCTACGCCAACCAGCCCTCATCTGCTCATCAACACCCGTGCTCACCTGCGTTCCAGCGATCGATGGCGCGACGAAGGACTTCACCCGATCATAGATGCGGTCGGCGAGACGGAGGAAGTTAAGGTGAGTTCGCCGACTAACGCGTCTGCTATCCATCTCTGTCTTCCTGGTTGTGTTGCTGCAGCCAGCCGCTAATACACCGATCCCACCTACAACTTTCTTCTTTGCAGTCTTCATTGTTCATTAAACAAATTGCAAAAGATTCACCAACACAGATGTCCAGAATACTGTGGAATTATGAAATGAAAACAGAGCTTTTTTGTATTGGATTCTATGGGTCCGAATACTTCCGTTTCAACCATTGACGTCACGCGCATACGTCATCATACATAGACGTTTTCAAGCGGAAGTTTAGCGGGAAATGTAAAATGTCACTTTATAAATTAACCCGGCCGTATTGGCATGTGTTGCAATGTTAAGATTTCATCATTATTTCCTTGAATTGGCGCAGGGAATATAGTATTCGCACGTCTAGAATTACTGCCGGGTCAAACTCGTTTCTCAAAATAATTAACGCATGCTTGGCCTTATCGCCGGTTTATTATTGAAGCTGGATCAAATTCGTTTCGCAAAATATTAATTTTATTATCGCATGTCTATAATTTTCGCCGGGTCAAACTCGTTTCGCAAAATATTTAGCATATGTCTAGAACTTCCACCGGGTCAAATTCGTTACGTCACGAGTGACGCTTTACCTGTCCTCATTTTCAAAATGGAGGAAGCTGCTTTCAGTAGTTTACAATCGCACAAAGGAAAACAGATAAAGAGCTATTCAGTAGGATTTAAGGTCCAAGCTATTGAATACCGGTACAGTATGCTAAAGAGAACAGTAAGCAGCTATGTTTTATTAATATACCGTAGCTGCGTGTGTGAAATACTGTATAAGTCATTAAATGACTCCCGCCTCCTGGTGGTAGAGGGCGCTCCCGCGCTAGTGATCCTTCTTGCGACTTCCGGTACTGCAGAAGAAGTGAACACACGCAGCAAGAGATTTTTTTTTTCCTCTGCCTGAACAAGGAGGATTACATACCGGTATCTAAAATAAAACAGTTTTCTAAACTGGACTTTCAATGGAAGCAGGAGGTAATAATTAAAGGAATATCTCCATCAAGACAGAGAGACTTTTAAAACTGAAGAAAGAAAATAAGGAAGACTTCTATAAACAAGTTATCGATGCTTTTGGTCAGAAGGAGCTGCAAATGGACTCCATTTATAAGTACAGGTAAGACCATAATAACGTTTTTTTTTTATTAAATGTGCTTTTCATGATGGTATGCTTACATCACACTCAAAGCGCACGCCTAAATTTTATGGATTCCTTTTGGTAAACGCCGGAGTGAGAAAATTAATTAACGCCCCTGCGGCTATTCAAGGAAATACGGTATATAAACTATCAGACTGCGTGGTCGCTAGTAGTGGCTTTCAGTAGGCCTTTAAGGCACGCCCCCAATATTGTTGTCCGGGTGGAAACCGGGAGAAATTCGGGAGAATGGTTGCCCCGGGAGATTTTTGGGAGGGGCACTGAAATTCGGGAGTCTCCCGGGAAAATCGGGAGGGTTGGCAAGTATGGCTCCAGCACCCCCCCGCGGCCCCAAAAGGGACAAGCGGTATAAAATGGATGGGATGGATAATCAAATGTAACCAACCTCACCTCATCAGAGCGGTGACTTACCTCACTGGGCTCCACAACAGCCACTTTATCAGCACCCAGCATCATCTTCATGCGTGCGCTCATTGCTATGCCCCCACTTCCTCCTCCGAGCACCAGCATGTTGTAATGTTGCTTGGCAGAAGCACGACAGCTTGTGTGTAGACGACAGGCGCCAAAGCCCGCGGAGCGACACAGGGCGGCCATCATGTGTTGCTGGGAAACAAACAAGGACACAAACATGTTTCAAATGGATAATGTTTTAGTCTTCAACGCAATGTGTTTGTATGTTGGTGCGGGTTTCTTTATGTTTTTTTTAAGTAATTTAAGTAGACAAGACGTAATAATAATAATAATAAATAAACCAAAACTACAACAGCCTACATGTATTCATTAATATTGGCTGTTTGTCACTTCGGCGTCGATAGTTAGCTAAGATAACCGTGCATGCACATTATTACACGTCCGTTTTTAAACAACGTCACATTAAATAATGTTTGTGCTACTCTTACCTTTACAGGTACTTGGGAGATACAGAAGAAAAAGTCACCTCTTACGTGACACAAGCGGAGGAAGTCACCCAAAATGAACTTGGTCTTCCTGGTACGACATGATCCCCATTGGCCACGCCCACTCAAGCTATGGACCAATCAGAAGTAAAACCTGCGACTGACTGACATACTTCCTGCTTGTGTCACGTGTTCTCGTCTTTATTTTTATTAGATTTTTTGTAATCTTTTTTTTTAAATAAACCTTTTTTAAAAAAAATAATGTTCAACATGTACAAACAAATATATGAAGAAGAGTAATCAAAACAAGGTGTTCTCATCTTTAACCTGAACTGTGTAGAACTTGCACCTGGCTCGCTGACAACAAGCTATCCATCCACTTGGGTAAAACTGAATCCATCCTGTTTGGGTCCCACATCAACCTTAAGAAAGTCAATGACTTCACTATAAAAGTGGGTGACATTGTTATCACCAGGAAAGATGAGGTCACCTACCTAGGTTCCATTCTAGAGGCTAATCTTTCCTGTGATAAAATGGCAACCAAGGTAATCCAAAAGGTCAACGAACAAGATTTCTCTATAGAATCTCCTCTCTGGTCAACAAAAGCACCTTGAGGATTTTGGCGGGAACTCTCGTTCAACCCTTTTTCGATTACGCATGCACCTCCTGGTACCCTAGCACCTCCAAAACCCTCAAATCTAAACTCCAAACATCTCAGAACAAGCTAGTCAGGTTACTTCTAGACCTCCACCCCAGATCACACCTCACTCCTACCCACTTCTCTAAAGTGGGCTGGCTCAAGGTGGAGGACAGAGTTAAACAACTTGCACTGAGCCTAGTCTATAAAATCCGCTACACCTCCCTGATACCGAAGTACATGTCAAACTACTTCCTTAACGTAAATGACCGCCATAACCACAACACCAGGGGGAGCTCCACTAACCACGTTAAACCCAGATTCCCAACTAACAAAGGTCTTAACTCATTCTCTTTCTATGCCACATTAATGTGGAATGCACTCCCAACAGGTGTAAAAGAAAGGGCATCTCTATCCTCCTTCAAAACCGCAATAAAAGTTCACCTCCAGGCAGCTACAACCCTAAACTAACACCCTCCCCGGATTGCTAATAATCAAATGCAGATACTTTTTCTTATGCCTTCTGATCTCTCTCTCTCTCTCTCTCTCTCTCTCTCTCTCTATGTCCACTACTTGATGTCCATATCCCCACCCCCCCCCCCACCCCACCCCCCCTCCACACTCCTGATTGTAAATAATGTAAATAATTCAATGTGATTATCTTGTGTGATGACTGTATTATGATGATAGTATATATGATAGTATATATCTGTATCATGAATCAATTTAAGTGGACCCCGACTTAAACAAGTTGAAAAACTTATTCGGGTGTTACCATTTAGTGGTCAATTGTACGGAATATGTACTTCACTGTGCAACCTACTAATAAAAGTCTCAATCAAACTCAATCAATCAAATTATGATGATAGTATATTTCTGATAGTATATATCTGTATCATGAATCAATTTAAGTGGACCCCGACTTAAACAAGTGTGAAAAACTTATTGGGGTGTTACCATTTAGTGGTCAATTGTACGGAATATGTACTTCACTGTGCAACCTACTAATAAAAGTCTCAATCAATCAAAAAACGTCAGGCCCAAAGACTGACAATAGACCGAATGTAACTACTGTTGAACTAATGGCTGTGAAGAGATGTGAAATTATGTCTATATGTAAAATTCCAGTTAAGGATAGTATTAATTACCTAGGAATACTTATCACTAAAAAATCAGAGTTCTAGATCAGTCTTGAACTTTACTCCAGTTGTAGAAAAAACTAAGAAAAGATTGAACCAATGACTACAGAGATGTATCCTTAAAAGGCACAACCTTGCTTTCCAAAGCAGAAGGTATCTCCAAGCTTATGTATGCGGCTATTTCTTTAGATGTTAACCAAAAAACAAGTAAGACTATTGACAAAATACTTGTTGACTTTGTTTGGAAAAAGACAATTAATTATATTAAGAAATCTGTTATAATGAACAATTACAATCAGGGTGGTCTAAACTTTGTGGATATCACTACACTAAACAACACCTTCGAGATGAATTGGATAAGACACTATTTGAAAGACCCTACCTCAATTTGGAACTTCATATTTCATCATGTATTTTCTAACCTTGGAGGCCTAAAATGTTTGCTATTGTGTAACTACAACATTGATAGGATTCCTTTTGTTCTTTCAAACTTCCACAAACAATCCCTTCTGGCATGCTCTCTTATATACAAGCACTACTTCTCACCTACCAAATACTTCATTTGGAACAATAAAGACATATGTTACAAAAGGAAATCTCTTTTCCTCAACAATTGGTTCAAGAATGATATTATTTTAGTGAGTCAGCTTTTCAATAAGGAAGGTAAACTTTTTAATTACCAAGAATTTCTCAACCATTTTAAGGTCCCTGTAACTCCCAAACAATTTGCCATTGTATTTGATGCCATTCCAACAGGTGTTGTTATGTTGTACTCATCTCCTCTTTCTGCTGTAAAAATGGTGAATGATCCACTTGACACTCCTGTGGGACAACTTTGCTTTGATCTGAAAAATAACAGAAAATCTGCAGCTTATTCCAAAATGATTGTGTGTCTGTCTCCTACGTAATTGCGCCCTGCAATAATGTTGTGAATGACATCTGCTGGGTCAAAACATGGTCCCTTCCTAACAGGTATTTACTTACCAACAAAGTCAAAGAGATATCTTTTCAAATCATTCCTGGTTATTACCCTGTAAAGACTGTGATGTTAGATACAAGAAGGACATTGATGTTACCTGCACCTTATGTAACATGCATCCAGAGACTGCTTACCACCTGTTTTGGACTTGGAAAGCACTCCATCACTATGGCAGGCATCTGTCGCTTCATCCTGGACATTATTCATGACAAATTTGTGCTTTGTTTTAAAGATGTGCTATTTGGATTTACACTGTATGAAAACTAATTTGAAAAGGAATTTTACCTTTGCAACCTCATTACACTATTGGCTAAGTTTTGTATTCATAAATGTACTGTACGTTTCTCAACACCCGACCTGTTTCTTGTGCCATTAAAAAAGAATTAGAACTCTACGTTAAAACACTCTCTACCTCTAACAACCAAAAAGCGGTGAAAACGATGATGCTGTGTTCCAAATTTAAATGATTTACTGAACTTGTGTGAGCCTAAGGCTTTGCACTTTGTTATATATATATGTATATATATATATTTTGTTTTGTTTTGCATTCTATTTTAGTTACTTTATTGAGTTTACAACCCCCTGGAGCTGTTTTGTACTGTTTTTGATTATTATTATTTCTCAATGTTGCAATTTATAAATAAAGGTTTATAAAATTAAAAACAATTATTTATTTATAAATATTCTTTACATGATTACTTGATAATACTTTTGTATTGTTTATACAATGCGCAAAGACATATATAGTTACTGCAATGCCTTAATTTTGAGCTAAAGCTGTTTTTAATTCTTGTATGCTATAATCGGTAAACAGCAGTCGGATGACGACACTTCCGCTAAAGTACTTCCTGTTGGTTGACCTCCGTCGTACATGTTGCCATCCTACACAAAGCAGCGTAGAAGCAATGCCGTTAAGTTGTCTTTAACAAGTTAAGAACATGTCAGACATGATACAAAAAGTGTAATAGTGCCGATAGGTTGAATAGAATTGTCGAATTAGATACGTGTTCAAGTCATTCAGGCAGACGGAGGTCTCCCTCTGCTGGACATTTTGGGACATTACAGTTACATTTTGTATGTCATAGTAGTCAACTATGTACAGAGGCAATAAGTATGTTTGTATCGCTTTATTTTTTTCAGTTTTCATGTTTATTGTAGCGGTAATGTCCTAAACTGTTACTGCTACTGGTTGCAGAATATAAATTAAGCTAGTTTAGACGTGTGGAGCCAGCTAATAATCGATGTCCAGAATTATGGCCATGTTTAACAAAAATGTTTATTAACATCCGTCAGACAGTCACGTAAATAAAACTAACTTTGTAATAAAACGGAAAATAAACGGCAGCAAACAAATAATAACCCGGCACAGTAAAAAAAAACCTGTTGCGCCTCCACTCAACAACACCTGAGCGAGATCCAAGACCCTCCCCAAGTAAACTTGAACTTGGCCTTGAGCCAACCCATTAGTGACGTCATGAACATGACACAAAGTGTATATGGCTCTTACACATACTGTGCATAGCAACAATTTCATAGAAGATACACAAGAAGTACCTATGTTTGACAAATTAATAATGAATAATGTGCTATGAAACATTTTGAGGACACCTGTATTTGAGAGATACTAATGAGCCACGCACTTGCCAGTTTACTTTGAGTTGCCGATTTGTAGATATGATTCAACGATATAATGTTCTATCCAGTAATATTAAAGCAACATCTTACATAAATTCTCAGTCTCTGAAGGGAAATGCCTTTTTATTTATTTCATTCCAAGATGCAGAAGTTTCCTGTAGGGTTCTGGTCCGCCCCATAAGCCCCTAAACACGACACACAGGAAGAACAATGCAGAAGGTAGTAACTCGGCATCACATAGTTGGAGAGAATGGTAGAGGTGTCATGGAGTGCACATACTTGAGGAGCCCAAGCCAGTAGAGGTGAGGCATCACATCAGCTTTCATGTAGTACATGAGTCTCCTTTCCTTGGCTTGGTTAATGGGGAATGTCTCCAGTGGCTGAAGGTTGTAGTCAAACTCTGCCAGGACGACGGTGTTGTAGCTGGTAAGCAGCGGACAGGAAGTGTAGCCAACATACTATTAAGGAAACAACATGTTAGCCTTAATGTACAGTACAGGCCAAAAGTTTGGACACACCTTCTCATTCACAACACGATGATGGTCCCAACCCCATTGGTAAAGCAATACATTCCACTAATCAACCCTGATAAGGCACACCTGTGAAGTGAAAACCATTACATGTGACTACCTCTTGAAGCTCATGGAGAGAATGCCAAGAGTGTGCAAAGCAGTAATCAGAGCAAAGGGTGGCTATTTTGAAGAAACTACAATATAAAACATCTTATTTCACCTTTTTGTGTTAAGTACATAACTCCACGTGTTCATTCATAGTTTTGATGTGACAATCTACAATGTAAATAGTCATGGAAACAAAGATTGAATGAGAAGGTGTGTCCAAACTTTTGGCCTGGACTGTATTTTGATAATAACTTGCAGAGGTTATTTTGAAATTAAGCTGTACAGATAGATAAACCTTGATGTTGTTCCGCAGCGTATTTGCTTTACCTTTTTATCAGGTTTCTCATTTTTCAATATCTTTTCAATGCTTCTGTGTAGAACAGCAGACTGTGCAGCTGAAACAAAAAACAAATGCTGCCTTACTCTTATTGAAATGCGCATTATGTTCGAAATGACAACAAATGATATTCCCAGGAGAAGAAATACCGTATTTTTCGGAGTATAAGTCGCACCGGCCAAAAATTTTTCGGACTATAATTGGCAGTTTTTTTCATAGTTTGGCCGGGGGTGCGACTTATAGTCAGGAGCAACTTATGTGTGAAATGATGAATACATTAGCGTAAAATATCCAATAATATTATTGATGTCATTGACGTAAGAGACTAGACGTATAAGATTTCATGGGATTTAGCGATTAGGAGTGACAGATTGTTTGGTAAACGTATAGCATGTTCTATATGTTATAGTTATTTGAATGACTCTTACCATAATATGTGAGGTTAACATAGCAGTTGGTTATTTATGCCTCATATAACGTACACTTATTCAGCCTGTTGTTCACTATTCTTTAGACATTTTAAATTGCCTTTCAAATGTCTATTCTTGCTGTTGGCTTTCATCAAATACATTTCCCCCAAAAATGTGACTTATACTCCAGTGCGACGTATATATGTTTTTTTCCTTCTTTATTATGCATTTTCGGCCGGTGCGACTTATACTCCGGAACGACTTATAGTCCGAAAATACGGTAATATATCCGAGGACAGATTTGTTGAACTAACTCACCTTCTCTCTCAAGTCTTATGAAGTTGTACAGTAAAAATCATAGCCAAGACCTGAATCAGTGATCTCAAAGTCCAAGTCGATTTGCAAGTCTTGGATGATAGTGTCAAGTCGAGTCCAAAGTCATCAAAATTGCGACTTGATTCTGACTGGAGTCCAAGTCGCATGACTCGAATCTACTCCTCTGGGGCAGCACGGTGCGTGTGGAGTTTGCATGTTTTCCCTGTGACTGCGTGGGTTCCCTCCGGGTACTCCGGCTTCCTCCCACCTCCAAAGACATGCATCTGGGGATAGACCCCTCCCACCTCCAAAGACATGCACCTGGGGATAGGCCCCTCCCACCTCCAAAGACATGCACCTGGGGATAGGTTGATTGGCAACACTAAATGGTCCCTAGTGTGTGAATGTTGTCTGTCTATCTGTGTTGGCCCTGTGATGAGGTGGCGACTTGTCCAGGGTGTACCCCGCCTTCCGCCTGAATGCAGCTGAGATAGGCTCCAGCACCCCCCGCTACCCTGAACGGGATAAATGGATGGATGTGGACTTTGTCTTCCAAATAAATGTTATATAATATATCCGAGGACAGATTTGTTGAACTCCCTCACCTTCTCTCTCAAGTCTTATGAAGTTGTACAGTAAAAATCATAGCCAAGACCTGAATCAGTGATCTCAAAGTCCAAGTCGATTTGCAAGTCTTGGATGATAGTGTCAAGTCGAGTCCAAAGTCATCAAAATTGCGACTTGATTCTGACTGGAGTCTAAGTCGCATGACTCGAGTCTACTCCTCTGGTAGTTGCTGATAAGTTCCACAACTTCAAACATGACATTGGTGTTGTAGGTTTTTTTGCTTCTTACTTTTGTACAGCTCCCAAAGTCATTTTTAGACCCTTTATAAGAAATAAATTAGAGGGAAACTCGATGGCTTGCTGGCTTATGTAAGGAAACTAGATTTCTGAGACCCTTAATTTGGTATCGCAAGGAGGATGTAGCAGCCATTTTTGTGAAGACTGTCTGTGCAGTTGCTATTTGGACTCTTGATTGCAGGTGTGTTGTGTGGAGAGAGAGGCTGTGTTGCAATAAAATCTGACTACAGAGTTTCCCTTTTTTACTTCACCACCACCACATCAACGGGCATCCTAAAAGACCCTCAGTTACCACTCATGTCAATCAAGTGACAAATGTCATAGTGAAAGATATTCTTTTAATACTTCTCCATCGACCCACACTCTCCCCGTGGCTGAAGTTTCCTATTATAATTAAAGGCCTACTGAAATGAATGTTTTTATTTAAACGGGGATAGCAGATCTATTCTATGTGTCATACTTGATAATTTCGCTACATTGCCATATTTTTGCTGAAAGGATTTAGTAGAGAAAAACGACGATAAAGATCGCAACTTTTGGTGTCTGACAAAAAAAAGCCTTGCCCCTACCGGAAGGAACGTGACGTAGTCAGCTGAACATTTCCACAAAGTTCCCTATTGTTTACAGTGATGGCGGCCAGAAGTGAGAGCGATTCGGACCGAGAAAGCGACAATTTCCCCATTAATTTGAGCGAGGATGAAAGATTCGTGGATGAGGAACGTTAGAGTGCAGTTCAAGACATATCTTTTTTTGCTCTGACCGTAACTTAGGTACAAGCTGGCTCATTGGATTCCACACTCTCTCCTTTTTCTATTGTGGATCACGGATTTGTATTTTAAACCACCTGGGATACTATATCCTCTTGAAAATGAGAGTCGAGAACGCGAAATGGACATTCACAGTGACTTTTATCTCCACGACAATACATCGGTGAAACACTTTAGCTACAAGCTAACGTGATAGCATCGTGCTTTAACTGCAGATAGAAACAAAAGAAATAAACCCCTGACTGGAAGGATAGATAGAAAATCAACAATACTATTAAACCATGGACATGTAAATACACGGTTAATGCTTTCCAGCCTGGCGAAGCTTAACAATGCTGTGCTAACGACGCCAATGAAGCTAACTTAGCAACCGGACCTCACAGAGTTATGCTAAAAACATTAGCTCTCCACCTACGCCAGCCAGCCTTCATCTGGTCATCAACACCCGTGCTCACCTGCGTTCCAGCGATCGACGGTGCGACGAAGGACTTCACCCGATCACAGATGCGGTTGGCGGCCCGGAGACGTAGGAAGTCAAGGTGAGGTCACCGGCTAGCGCGTCTGCTCTCCAACAAAGTCCTCCGGTTGTGTTGCTGTAGTCCGCCGCCGCCACTAATACACCGATCCCACCTACAACTTTCTTCTTTGCAGCCTTCATTGTTCATTAAACAAATTGCAAAAGATTCACAACACAGATGTCCAGAATACTGTGGAATTATGAAATGAAAACAGAGCTTTTTGTATAGGATTCTACGGGGTACCAATACTTCCGTTTAACTGACTACGTCACGCGCATACGTCATCATACCGCAACGTTTTCAAGCGGAAGTTTAGCGGGAAATGTAAAATGGCACTTTAGAAGTTAACCCGGCCGTATTGGCATGTGTTGCAATGTTAAGATTTCATCATTGATGTATAAACTATCATACTGCGTGGTCGCTAGTAGTGGCTTTCAGTAGGCCTTTAATATTGAGCAGTCAGAGAAGCAGCGGAAATTAGAAAAAAATACCCAGAAATACCTGCATGGCTCCAGAAGGATGCTTCAGTGGCCTGTACTAGGCAAGGGAAAACCTGGTCTTACATTGTAATATCATTAGGGGTCTTTTGAATTCTACTTTGTCTGGTCCCTCTCATAGGACCTGTTCATTTTGGGTGACCCTTGTAACGGCATAACATACCACAAATCTCCTACGATCATTAGGAAATACGAAGTCCTCCAGTAGTTTGAGGGGTATACAGTACATTGTGTGATCGACCCCAAGACGACTAATTGCTACCAAAGCAGCAACTAATCCATTTTAAACAAATAAACAGAGTTTCAATCTTAAATGTGTGTACAATTCAAATAAGTCTGCCGACCAGTAATGACAATATATACACAATACACATTTTGCCTTACGTGGCGCAGACACCATCAGAACATTTACCTTTGTAGTGTCTTGATGTCTTACAGATGTTTCAGAAGAGGCAATTTAATTTCCAGCAATATCATTAAAAAGATCCTGTATGTCCCCATCGTCCATCGTATCTAGCCAAGGTAATGATAAAGACTACTTACCAACAGCAGCAGCCGTTTTGGGAGTGGGCAAATTGGTGCAGTCTCCAATCCCAAACACATTAGGGTACTTCTTATGTTGAAGGTTTTCTTTGTCCACATCCAGCCAGCCAGCCTCGTCTGCCAGTGGGCTGCCTTTAACTACGGAGTTGGGTCCCATGGGTGGAGTGACATGGAGCATATCGTACTGAAGAAGAGCCCAAGGAGAACAGTTACTTGGTGGAATATCTCGGTCATGTGTTGGTGTTAGGATTGTCATAATACTTCAACTGTCAACTTGATACCGATACTTGGAAAACATATTTGATACTTGATACCTTTTCAATACCACACTGATAAAAGATCCCAAATGTAATAGAAATATCTTAATTACAAAAAAAATATTATAAACAGTAGTGGAAAAAGCCTTTTTTATATTTGCTACATGAGGTTTTGAAACTGCAGTTTCTCCACGGTGTAAACAAAAACCTGATCCATGCATAAGTCCTCTAACTTTGTTCATTTTCATAGCTTATGGCTTCATATTTTCTTTGTTGAGCAAACAAAGATAGTAGTCTCTCGGCTTTCCGGGCTCTGAATTGCGAGCAAAACTTTGAGTTAAAAGCCTCCCCACCAGGAGCGAGAAATTGGTGCCCCCTCTAGCAATCATATAAAAAAAGGGTTAGGAAACAAAAAAAGATTAGTAATAATAATAATAATAATAATAACTGGGATTTATATAGCGCTTTTCTAAGTACCCAAAGTCGCTTTACATGTTAAAAACCCATCATTCATTCACACCTGGTGGTGGTAAGCTACTTTCGTAGCCACAGCTGCCCTGGGGTAGACTGAGTAACATTTTCTTGCTATCGTTCACGGTCTTTGTACCAAACAACTACTGACAATAAGGCTTCACGAGAACGAGGCACTTTTTTCTAAAGATGTGTCCCAATGGTGGAAAAGCCTCCCAGCAGTGTCACCTAGCCTCACTTAGGTACGTGGTCAGGTGCAAGCCTGGCTCAGGGAGGAGGACGCCCCTGCCATGCAGAGTCCCCAGGGATTGTACCAACTAGTCCAGGGGTCGGCAACCCAAAATGTTGAAAGAGCCATATTGGACCAAAAATACAAAAAAAAATCTGTCTGGAGCCGCAAAAAATTAAAAGCCATATTACATGTGTCATGAGATATAACTTTAATTAAGAGGACTTAAAGGAAACTAAATGAGCTCAAATATAGCTACAAATGAGGCATAATGATGCAATATGTACATATCGCTAGCCTAAATAGCATGTTAGCATCGATTAGCTTGCAGTCATGCAGTGACTAAATATGTCTGATTAGCACTCCACACAAGTCAATAACATCAACAAAACTCACCTTTGTGCATTCATGCACAACGTTAAAAGTTTGGTGGACAAAATGAGACAGAAGAAGTGGCATAAAACACGTCCTAGAAAGTCGGAGAAATTTATACATGTAAACAAACTATACGGTGAGTTCAAGGACCGCCAAAATAAGTACGAAAAAACGGCGCTCGCCAAATACTCGAATGAGTGAAGCATATTTAATATAAACAGTGTGATTTATAACAATTAGGGAGGTTTGTGTCATGTTTGTCCTCCTACACAAACCATACTAAAACAAAAAAATACATTTTTTCCCCTCATCTTTTTCCATTCTTCATACATTTTTGAAAAATCTCCAGAGAGCCACTAGGGCGGCGCTAAAGAGCCGCATGCGGCTCTAGAGCCGCGGGTTGCCGACCCCCGAACTAGTCCTTTCAACAAATTATCTAAAATGAAGAATTATAAAGTTTTAAATAAAGTAAATATTATAAAATGTCTTTTGTGACGACCTTTGCAGGGTCTTCATGTGATTTGGCAGTGTTGTCTTATCACTGGGCTGCTGAAAGTGGCCACTTGCTGCTGGGGGAAGCAATCCAGTATATCTGGAGTGCTGTTGTGTCGCTCTGCTCTCCTGTGCCAAAACTGTGGCTGGTGTCTGCTTGGATGTCTACAAAATAAATACTGTGGTTTTTTTGTCCACAATTTTTAGGCCGGACTGGGTTTTTCCCCAATTTCGGCCAGTACAAAGTTGGATCATCTGCTATACTGCTTTTTAGAACACAAGTGTGTAAAATGTAGATTAGCATCATCATAGGTCCCCTTTAAAAAAGGGTTCAGACATGTTTTAAGCACAGGAAGCGTTGCAAGAGTACTGATCAGATGATGTGAAAAGCATACACAAGCTCACATAAGAGTTACCTGCAACACAGTCGTCTCGCCCGGTTTGTCAAGATTTTCAAACACGGCTTCTTGCTTGTCTGCCCTGACTTCAATCAGGTTCTGCCTCAGGTTCACTTTTATGTCACGTTCCTTGACGATGTCCCAGAGTGCGTCAGCATATTTCTTGACTACAAACAGCACTGGCAGGGATGTGTTGTAAATAATATTGGCCCTCGCCCTCTTTCCTGTCTTCAGATCAAACACATACGAGAAAAATAAACATTTAGACACCGACACGTTTAATCATTCATTAATCTGGAGCCTTTAGCAGCTGACTTAGGGAGACATGTGGCATTAACTTGAATTAAGGTTGAGTTGAGTTTGTGTTTATTTGGAGCATGCATGCATACAACATGATACATCACAATTTCCAGTTTCGCTATCCAACATGTTCGAAAAGGAGTAGGAAGAAGCAGAGCTTATTTACCGTATTTTTTGGACTATAAGTCACAGTTTTTTTTCAGTTTGGCCCGGGGATGCGACTTATACTCGGGAGCGACTTATGTGTGAAATGATGAACACATTAGCGTAAAATATCCAATAATATTATTTAGCTCTTTCACGTTAGAGACTAGACATATAAGATTTCATGGGATTTAGCGATTAGGAGTGACAGATTGTTTGGTAAACGTATAGCATGTTCTATATGTTATAGTTCAGGGGTGCTCATTACGTCGATCACGGAGGGTGTGTCAGTCGTTCGCCAGCCAGGCATTAAAAAAATAGTCCTAAAAATGAGTGATCATAAATCTTCACTATGACATCACTTTCGTCACTTGATTGACATACACAGCACCCGAGGGTCTTGTGAGATGACGCTGGCTGCTGCCAGATCATTATTAAGAAAAAATGACTGACAGGAAGGCGAGAAACTCTTTTTATTTCCACAGACTCTGGCGCCGTGCCTGTCTTCAAAACTCCAAAGACCGACTGCACAGTTCCTGCCTTCACAATAAAAGCTCGGCTTTATCCTGCCTGCGCTAAGAGTCTCAGAAAGCTGGCGTGCACAAGCTAGCAAGCTACGGAGTTTGCCGCCAATGTATTTCTTGTAAAGTGTATACAAAGGAGTATGGAAGCTGGACAAATAAGATGGCAAAAAGCAACCACTTTCATGCGGTGTTGGACAGAAAGGAGGACTTTTTTTCTCCTCCATTTGAAAATGTGGACGTTATCATCACTACTGTCTGATTCTATCAATGCAAGTCATCACAATCAGGTAATACACCAACTTATATTCTTGTCTTCATGAAAGAAAGGAATCTATATGTGTTAAACATGCTTGCATTATCTTTAAACACCTTTAACTTGTTAACAATATTAACTATATGTGTTAAACATGCTTGTATTATCTTTAAACACCTTTAACTTGTTAACAATATTAACTATATGTGTTAAACATGCTTGTATTATCTTTAAACACCTTTAACTTGTTAACAATATTAACTATGTGTTAAACATGCTTGTATTATCTTTAAACACCTTTAACTTGTTAACAATATTAACTATGTGTTAAACATGCTTGTATTATCTTTAAACACCTTTAACTTGTTAACAATATTAACTATGTGTTAAACATGCTTGCATTATCATTAAACACCTCTAACTTGTTAACAATATTAACTATATGTGTTAAACATGCTTGTATTATCTTTAAACACCTTTAACTTGTTAACAATATTAACTATATGTGTTAAACATGCTTGTATTATCTTTAAACACCTTTAACTTAACAATATTAACTATATGTGTTAAACATGCTTGTATTATCTTTAAACACCTTTCACTTGTTAACAATATTAACTATATGTGTTAAACATGCTTGTATTATCTTTAAACACCTTTAACTTGTTAACAATATTAACTATATGTGTTAAACATGCTTGTATTATCTTTAAACACCTTTAACTTGTTAACAATATTAACTATATGTGTTAAACATGCTTGTATTATCTTTAAACACCTTTAACTTGTTAACAATATTAACTATGTGTTAAACATGCTTGCATTATCATTAAACACTTCTAACTTGTTAACAATATTAACTATATGTCTTAAACATGCTTGTATTATCTTTAAACACCTTTAACTTGTTAACAATATTAACTATATGTGTTAAACATGCTTGTATTATCTTTAAACACCTTAACTTAACAATATTAACTATGTGTTAAACATGCTTGCATTATCTTTAAACACCTTTAACTTGTTAATAATATTAACTATATGTATTAAACATTCTTGTATTATCATTAAACACCTTTAATTTATTAACAATATTAACTATATGTGTTAAACATGCTTGCATTATCATTAAACACCTTTAAATTGTTAACAAAAACATATATTTCATAAATAAGTAAATATAAATGATATATATGAATGAGGTAGATCCCCGCGACTTGATCAATTGAAAAGTAGCTCGCCTGCAGAAAAAGTGTGAGCACCCCTGTTATAGTTATTTGAATGACTCTTACCATAATATGTTACGTTAACATAGCAGTTGGTTATTTATGCCTCATATAACGTACACTTATTCAGCCTGTTGTTCACTATTCTTTAGACATTTTAAATTGCCTTTCAAATGTCTATTCTTGCTGTTGGCTTTTATCAAATACATTTCCCCCCAAAAATGCGACTTATACTCCAGTGCGACTTATATATGTTTTTTTCCTTCTTTATTATGCATTTTCGGCCGGTGCGATTTATACTCCGGAGCGATTTATACTCCGAAAAATACTGTAATCCTACCCCTTTTCCTTTACATAGCAGTTGCTAAAACTTTTATTCACTTCCTGTCCTCAATTTATTCACAATATACTCCATAAGTAGTAACAATAAAATAAATAAATAAAATTAGTGAAGTAAATTATATTTTATATGATGAGATAAATGAGATTATCTAGAAAATGAATGGATGTATGCAATAAATTCAGAATGTTTATCATGGTTCTTCTTCTTTGTACTTTGAAGAGTTTCTTGAAGTGGATCATATTAGTACATTTCTTTGCTCAATCCATTCCATCATTTAATTCCACATACTGATATGTCTTAAGTGTTGTACGTGCATACAAATGTTTTAAATAACATTTTTCTCTAAGATTATATTTCTCCTCTTTTTATTCTTGGGTAGCAGATTGTAGTTTGCTCTGTGCATCATTTTAGATGTTTGCAAATTCAATATGTCGTGGAATTTCCAATTCAATGAATAAAGGGTATGAGCAGAATGGTTGAAATGTTACAAATGAAGTTCATAAACAACTTGATATTGGTAATAAGGTGATTATATGCAGAACGCAAGTCTCTGTGTTTTGCACAGATAAAACAGGGGGGGGGGGGGGGGGAAATAATTAGCTCCCATAGGGGGTCACGATAGAAAATAATTGAAAACCACTGAATTGACCTAACCCGCATGCTTTGATATGCGGGAGAAAACCAAAGTTCTCAGGGAGAACGTCGTCGAACGTCCAAAGAGAAAAACGACTCACCTTTCGAAGGAAAGCATCTGAGAGGTACATGATCTTCTGTGGAGCTCCGGGACATTTCACTGGAGTGTCTGGGAATGAAAACACAGCGTTGCCCTCTTTAAAGTTCTGCAGCGCTGCCCAGGTTTTCTCCACCGTTTCAACAGAATAGTTGGAGCCAATCTTTGGATGGTCAAAACCTTCAGGAAGCCCTTTAATCTTTTAGATGGGAGATACAAAAAAAAAAAGTTCAGTCACTTAAAAAGGTAACGGTCGGCCTGGGTGATACGGCTGAAAAATAAAATCTGGGAAAAAATTACATTTACGATTTTTTTCGATGAAGTGAATTAACTCATTATGTTTTGCATTTGGTGAATGTTTACCGTAATTTCCGGACTATAAGCCGCACCTGACTATAAGCCGCACCAGCTAAATTTCGGGGGATAAATACAGATTGCTCCATATATAAGCCGCACCCGACTATAAGCCGCAGGGTTTTGATGTGTAATTAGCGTAGTATATAGGGGTTCCTGCTACCACGGAGGGGATTGTCGGGACAGAGATGACTGTTTGGGAACGCAAAGCGTCCCATTTATTAACTACCGTATTTCCTTGAATTGCCGCATGGAATATAGTATTCGCCTGCCTAGAATTACAGCCGGGTCAAACTCGTTTCGCAAAATAATTAGCGCATGCTTGGCACTTCCGCCGGGTCAAATATGAGTCATTAAATGACTTCCGCCTCCTGGTGGTAGAGGGCGCAAGTGATCCTTCTTGCGACTGCTATACTGCAGAAGACCGGTGCTGCAGAAGAAGACAACATGCAGCAAGAGTGAGCAGCCATTGTTTGCTTGCACTTTTACCATGGAGGATTACATATCTAAAATAAAACAGTTTTCTAAACTGGACTTACAATCGAAGCAGGAGGTAATACTTAAAGGAAGATCTCCATCGAGACAGAGAGACTTTTAAAACTGAAGAAAGATAAGGAAGACTTTTATAGGAGCTGTGCATGGACTCATTTATACCTAAAGGTAAGACCATAATAACGTTTTTTTAATTAAATGTGATTTTCATGATAAGGTAAGCGCTGGAGTGAGAAGAGGTTTTAAAATAATTAGCGCATGCTTGCCAATCCCGCATGCTTTTGGTAAACGCAGGAGTGAGAAGAGGTTTTAAATTAATTAGCGCCCCGGCGGCTATTCAAGGAAATACGGTATAAATCTTTCAATCATTCAATCAAACTTTCACATCTTTGACATGGCGAACAGCATTCGTGCAGAGTACAAATAATACAACGGTGCAAAGTAATACAAAGTGCTCGCCTGTACGTTATCAAAATAACCAGCCTACCGGTATATGAAAAGTCAGTCTTTAATCATTGTGTCATCGTCTTCCTCCTGCGTACTAAAACCACCCAAATCCTCTTCGTCGGTGTCGGAGAAGAACAGGCCGTATATAAGCCGCACCCTTGTATAAGCCGCAGGGACCAGAACGAGGGGGAAAAGTAGCGGCTTATAGTCCGGAAATTACGGTATATTCATCTCGGAGAAAGCGAACCATCAGTTTAAATAAGTAGTAGTATTTTAGTTTGAGCACATAATTAAATAGGGTCCCTTAGTTGGACATTTGTGTGTGGATTGAATTAGTTCTCGTGGAAGAAAAGGCAATAAAATTGGACTTTGGTATGCAAAGGTGATGGCCCTATCTGTGAGAAGAGACTAAATGTTTAGCCTAATGACAACATCTAAGTTATATCTGTTGTTTTTGCATCACCTTCATGGTCAAGATGGGCTCTCCTGTCCTTGCACACACACAAGACAGGAGGTAGGAATATAAAACTGATGGTTTGGCTTCTCCAAAGGAGGAGTGCCTCATTTTTGACCTGACCTCCTCCAGGAACTGCAATCCTGTATAATGACGCTCGCTTGTAATAAAGCAACTTTTAGTTCAGTAAAGCGTCTCCGACGTCTCTATTGATCCAGCCACACTGCCTTGTCACCCTTCTGTCCGGACGAGGATGACAGGACCAGAAATACACATCAACTTTGTTGAACAGATGAACAGCACCACCTGGGGTCTAAAGTTCCAGTAAGTGGACCAACCAGGCTTTTCCACTGTATATCTGGACACCACATTTTAGTGATCGCTCTCATTTATGACCTTTCTTATCATAAATGGTACCTTGAGGTAATGATTCCAACATAGTAAGCTGCTTTTTAGTGTGTTGTTTGCCTTGTAAAAAGTTGCATTTCCCCACTCGGCTGGAAGGCTGTTTCAGATGCTGGAATAAGTTTGTTGTGCTACTGCAGGGGTGGGCAATTCATTTTTACCAGGGGCCGCATGAGCAACCCGAGCATCGACAATATTTCAATTCAATTTTGCTCAATATTATTTTTGATATATACCGTAGGATAAATAATAATAATGATAATAATAATTAATAATAATAGTAATACTTCAACATAGTGTGTGTAACAGCATTCCATGACTAATATAAATAAATTAACATTAATAATAAATGACAGTAAAATAAGCACACGTATGACTGAGGAGTCATAGTGTAACTTTGTGTGGTGTTTGAGTTGTCCGACTTTTTGCGTGGCCATAAACGCACCAGTGGTTTAGTGCTATGCGTGTTGGTGACAGATGACAAGTTGCTTTTGGCCTGGTTTGTACGGCAGAAAATGACTAGTTTTTCGAGCTAGGAGTGTTTTACTTATGTTTTTGGTGTGGTTATGTCCGAATATAAACAGTTTTGCTCAATAAAGTGATGGATATAATTCCTGTCCTCGAAGCATCTCGATAGACGTTACAATAATTGAACGGTGTTCAATTGAACGGTGTTGACGAACACCATTAGGGCCGCTTGTTGTCACTGTCACTCAAAGTTGCATTGCAAAATTACATAGAATAAATGTGTTTATTTTGTTCAGAATTCAGATGGGATTTGATTTGACATATATTTGCTGCGCGCAGCAGACGCTTGAGCAGTGCGCAATTGCGCAGGCACGCACCTTAGAGGGAACGTTGCTTGGCAGTCCATGTCTTGTTGAAAACACGCCATTCCTCATCAACTTTTCTCTTTTTAGCGTCTCGGGTGTAAACCGTGCATCACTTGTCGCTGTGCACCTTCACTCGCAGGTTACACACGGACATAAATAATACTTTTCAAAATAAAAGCAGCACAGTTGTATTGCACGCACGACATAGATGTTTTTTCAACTTTATTTTGTAATTTGTGATTGCAGCTGTTCACATTCACTCACAATCACACACATGTCCACACGGAAGTAATACAAATAACGATTTTCAAAACAAAAGCAGCACCGTTGTATTGCGCGCACGACATAGATACTTTTTTAAACTTATTTTGTAATTTATGATTGGCCTCACACGGGCCGGACATGGACGCACACAGGGCCGGATGTGGCCCGCGGGCCGCAGAATGCCCAGGTCTGTGCCACTGTCTTTTCCTGGACCAGGCTTTAAATAAAATTTGCAAAGTGCAGTTACTTGTTCTACATCTGTTGCCGCAAATCCAAACTACTGATGAGAATCTTGGAACAAACTTGGCGCTCTCTTTCACTTTAGCAGTAACCATCTTGTGTTATGGTCTTCTCTACTAAGAAAATTAGGGGGAGGGCGGAAATGTTTTGATTTTGCAAATCAAAACTTGAGGTAATCGATACAATCAATTTATCATTCAGTTCTACAAAAGCCAAAAGCAGTGAAGTTGTCACGTTGTGTAAATGGTAAATAAAAACAGAATACAATGATTTGCAAATCCTTTTCAACCTATAATCAATTGAATAGACTGCAAAGACAAGATATTTAAAGTTTGAACTGGTAAACTTTGTTAAAAAAGAGTGATAAAGTTGAGGAATGCTCATCAAACACTTATTTGGAACATCCCACAGGTGAACAGGCTAATTGGGAACAGGTGGGTGCCATGATTGGGTATAAAAGCAGCTTCCATGAAATGCTCAGTCATTCACAAACAAGGATGGGGCGAGGGTCAGCAAAATGGGTGAGCAAATTGTCGAACAGTTTAAGAACATTTCTCAACGAGCTATTGCAGGGAATTTAGGGATTTCACCATCTATGGTCCGTAATAACATCAAAAGGTTCAGAGAATCTAGAGAAAGGCCGAAAACCAACATTGAATGCCCGTGACCTTCGATCCCTCAGGCAGTACTGCATCAAAAACCGACATCAGTGTGTAAAGAATATGGGCTCAGGAAAACTTCATAAAACCACTGTCAGTAACTACAGTTTGTCGCTACATCTGTAAGTGCAACTTAAAACTCTACTATACAAAGCGGAAGCCATTTATCAACAACACCCAGAAAAGCCGCCGGCTTCGCTGGGCCCGAGCTCATCTAATATGGACTGATGCAAAGTGGAAAAGTGTTCTGCGGTCTGATAAGTCCACATTTCAAATTGTTTTTGGAAACTGGACATCGTCGTGTCCTCCGGACTAAAGAGGAAAATAACCATTTCTATGCGCAAAGTTGATGGTATGGGGGTGTATTTGTGCCCAAGGCATGGGTAACTTACACATCTGTGAAGGCACCATTAATGCTGAAAGGTACATACAGCTTTTGGAGCAACATATGTTGCCATCCAAGCAACGTTATCATGGACGCCCCTGCTTATTTCAGCAAGACAATGCCAAGCCACATTCTGCACGTCTTACAACAGCGTGGCTTGGTAGTAAAAGAGTGCGGGTACTAGACTGGCCTGCCTGTAGTCCAGACCTGTCTCCCATTGAAAATGTGTGGCGTATTATGAAGCCTAAAATAGCAGAAGGGAGACCCCCGGACTGTTGAACAACTTAAGCTGTACATCAAGCAAGAATGGGAAAGAATTCCACCTGAAAAGCTTAAAAAATGTGTCTCCTCAGTTCCCAAACCTTTACTGAGTGTTGTTAAAAGGAAAGGCCATGTAACACAGTGGTAAAAATGCCTGTTACAACATTTTTGCAATGTGTTGCTGACATTAAATTGTAAGTTAATGATTATTTGCAAAAAACAATTAAGTTTCTCAGTGTGAACATGAAATATCTTGTCTTTGTAGTCTATTCAATTGAATATAAGTTGAAAAGGATTTGCAAATTATTGTATTGTGTTTTTATTTACGATGTACACAACGTGACAACTTCACTGCTTTTGTATATAATGGAGTAGAAGTTTTGCAAACAGAGCACTTCCTCACCTTTTCAAAATGGAGCTGCAAGCCAAGTGCCACAATCAGATACTCATAGGAGATCTGTGACGAGATCATTCAATTTTAGGACAACGTACGACACATTGTTATCCATCTTTGTTGCTATAAAACACACATGTGGTCAGGCAGCAGAAAGCAAACATACTTCGGTGCCGTCATCAGTGCGGACAGTGTTTGTGTCCGGGTTTATTTCCTGAACTTTAGACTTCACCCACTTCACGCCAGAGGGCATAACACTTGATGTGGGCCTTCCGGATGAAGCAAGGGTTTTAGCACCAGCACCCGCTAGAGTCCAAAGAGGCTGATAGTAGTGCATCTGAAAGGAAAAACAGTATGATGGCACAGTGTGGGGAGGCGTGGCCGACAGACCGACATCGAGGCAGAGCCCACTCCAAGATGGCGGCAAGGAGGCGTGGCCGGCGGGCCAGCGGCGAGGCGGGGCGTGCCGGGATCTACGCCGTAAACAAGATAAGGTGCGTTGATCGCCCACCTGGGCACAATCATCTAATCTCCTCGCAATGTGTAAAAGGACAGCAGCAGAGAACAACGGGGCGGAAAGAGTTGGAGAGGAAGAAGTGGATGCTGAGCGCAAGAGACGGAGAGCCAAAGGAAGACACCGACGCGGAAGGCTGAAAAGCGACCCGACGGAAGACGCAGCTTTATTGAAAAATAAAGAAAGTCAAACCTGCTCGCAGCAATGTCAGTCCTTGGTGGTCCATGGAACCCGCACGACAGCGAGAGACAGTCACACACAGACTTTCACAAACAATATAAAATAGGGTGTATTATGAGTGGTGATACAAGTCATGCACGAGACCAGCGGTCAGCAACCCGCAGCTCTTAAAGGGGAACAATTGATCAATTCTATGGCTTATATTTTCGAGAGCAGAGCAAAAAAGTTGCTATGTGACGAGATAAAGGAGCAAAAGCAGGAGAGACAAGGGAACGGGAGGGAAGATTGAGCGCCAGAGAAAATAACAGCTATAAAGCCCTCTTAAAAACATCTACAAATGATGACAGATGTGGAAAAAAGCATGTATTGTCTTTGTGTGATGATGTAAATGAGGTGTGCTTGTATTGTATATTAAGTATGTGTCCATGAAAGGGCATTTTATGACTTTTTTCTTAATACTTGTGTATGATCTTATTGTCATAATTCTATTGCATGATTTTTGTATCCCTTTAATTTAGGTAGCCAGGGACTGCAGATGGAAATGAGCTATTTAGCTACAATCTGGTACAGAACATATCTGTCTTTGAGCTTCATGTTTCTGTACATTGTCCCTTCAAATAAAGACTCAACTAAACTAAAAACCTCCAACAATGTTTTGTATTAAAAACCGGCCGATACAGAATGTTAGTAGTCAAGGAAGCCGATAACCGATATTTGGAGCCAATATTTATTTGCAGTAAAGATTCCCTAAACTTGACTCGTATAAAAAAATGTTTTTCAAACATTTTGAAAGGAAACGCCGGACCAGTATTTTATTCAGAGCAAATGATAATAATAATTTGGATTTTACAAACACTATCATATACACTACCGTTCAAAAGTTTGGGGTCACCCAAACAATTTAGTGTTCGAGCCTTCATTTCTAAGAAGAAGAATAGACTGTGGAGTTTCAGATGAAAGTTCTCTTTTTCTGGCCATTTTGAGCGTTTAATTGAGCCCACAAATGTGATGCTCCAGAAAGTCAATCTGCTCAAAGGAAGGTGAGTTTTGTAGCTTCTGTAACGAGCTAAAGTGTTTTCAGATGTGTGAACATGATTGCACAAGGGTTTTCTAATCATCAATTAGCCTTCTGAGCCAATGAGCAAACACATTGTACCATTAGAACACTGGAGTGATAGTTGCTGGAAATGGGCCTCTATACACCTATGTAGATATTGCACCAAAAAGCAGACATTTGCAGCTAGAATAGTCATTTAGCACATTAGCAATGTATAGAGTGTATTTCTTTCAAGTTAAGACTAGTTTAAAGTTATCTTCATTGAAAAGTGCAGTGCTTTTCCTTCAAAAATAAGGACATTTACATGTGACCCCAAACTTTTGAACGCTAGTGTATGTTTAATGCTGCAGGTCAGAGGAGCATCAACATTTACATTTCAAAATATGGGAAATGTCCTGGCAAACTTGTTGTAAACATGGGACTTAAAAAAAATAAAAAACGGTCCTGGGTTCGATTCTTTGGCTCGAAGTCTTTCTGTGTGGCGCTTGCATGTTCTCTCTGTGACTGCGCGGCTTCTCTATGGCAGCTGAACAGATCGGAGAAGAATTCGTACAAGAACTCAAATAAATGTCCGGTTATATATCACAACATATTTAGGGAAAATTGACAATAAGAGTATTTTTTTAATTTTTTATGAATTAAAAACAAAAATATGGGCAAAAGTGGCTCTTTTTGCATGCAGGGCAAAAGAAAAGGGCTGATGCCTCGCCTACAAGTGGGTTATACTATCTACTTCACAACTATTTTTATTTTAAACCTAATACTGGTATCATATGTGTATATATTGTATCTAGTGATTTAGTTATGTTGTAAAAAAAAAAAGAAAGAAAGGCTGATACCGATAAACGTCAAAATAGCAAAAATTGTTGGAGATATACTGTAGGTGGAGCTGTATTTTATATACATGCTGCAGGTTTACATGTCATGTAGTAACAGGCACATTCAAAACAACATGTAATATTTACCATATTTTAGTCATGTTAAACATTGCCACAACTTTTTGGGGAGGTCACATAGACTATTTAAATGGCGGATTCCTGCAAAGCTCTTTGTGCAAACTTTTACCATATATAAAGATATCCTCTAAACTTGGAGATCTCACTAATGTCTCAAGATCTCGTTTGGAGCAAGTTTGGAAAGAGGCAAGATTGTTTTATTAATATCTCTGCCATGGTTAAATTGAATATTTTCCAGACTTATGGGGATCCCAGCTCCATGAAACAGGTGCTGACAGGTAAGACAATTGGTTCTGCATAATAGGACCTCTATATTTTAAACACAAGGACATGAATCCATTAAAATATGCAAAGCTAATAATAGTGTGGTTGACAAAGAAGTAGTTGCAGGAGATACAATAGAAGTGAAGCTAATTATATTTATATAGCGCTTTTTCTCTCGTGACTCAAAGCGCTTTACATGGTGAAAGCCAATATCTAAGTTCCATTTAAAGCAGTGTGGGTGGCACTGGGAGCAGGTGGGTAAAGTGTCTTGCCCAAGGACACAACGGCAGTGGCTAAGATGGCGGAAGCGGGGATTGAACCTGGAACCCTCAAGTTGCTGGCACGGCCAATCTACCAAGTCCTCTCTCCAAGGTAAGACACAACAACACTACACCCTGGACAATGGGCATATGCACACACATTACCCCCACCCCACGCCTTCACCAGCTCGATTCCCCTTAGGGGCGATGGATGGCTGACTAGTGCTTATACAGCAGCAGCCGGCCTCTGTGGCTCCAACTCCCATTCCTCTGTTGCAAGTTTTGTTGATTCTATGTAACGTGTTTATGTGTGCTATGGCTATGAGGTCTTTTTCCTTGGCCTCTGTCTGGACACCCCTCCCTAGAGTCCAGCCTTTGACTGAATATTTTTGTATTCTCTCCCCGCCGCCTCCTCAACGTTTAACGGTTTCTCACCTTTTTTTTTTGTAAGGGGCGCCGGAAGTTGGCGATCCTTTTTCTGTCTCCCTGTAATGTTTGTCTGATCTTGAATGGGATTGTGCTGAAAATTTCAATTTCCCCTCAAGGATTATTAAAGTACTTCTGAATCTGTAAATGGTGTTCATTATTACATTACTTCAAAACTACTGTAGTTGTTCATAGTATTTCATACTGTCTTGTTATGTTAAATTAGTGATCTAAACATACTTGCCAACCCAACCCGTTTTTAGCGGGAGAATCCCGATATTCAGCGCCTCTCCCGACAACCTCCCGGCAGAGATTTTCTCCCGACATTCAGCCGGAGCTGGAGGCCACGCCCCCTCCAGCTCAATGCGGACCTGAGACTGAGTGGGGACAGCCTGTTCTCACGTCCGCTTTCCCACAATATAAACAGCTTGCCTGCCCAAAGACATAACATCTAGGGCTTTTATAGAGTGCACAACTGCGCACACAACAAGGAGACGAAGCAGAAGAACGAGGAAATTACAGACATGGCGGCCGAAATGATATACTCATCATGAACGGAGAAGTTAAACAGGACAATACTGCCATCTAATGGATAGCCACTGGAACACTGAAATTCAAGTATTTTTTTTCCTTTCTATGTAAATAAAATTTTTAAAAATATATATATATATATATATATAGCTAGAATTCACTGAAATTCAAGTATTTTTTTTTCTATGTAAATAAAATATATATATATATATATATATATATATATATATATATATATATATATATATATATATATATATATATATATATATGAAATACTCGAGTTGGTGAATTCTAGCTGTAAATAAACCCCCCCACCTCCCGATATTGGAGGTCTCAAGGTTGGCAAGTATGGATCTAAAAGTTCATTTTTCTTATTTAAAAGCATGTCACATGTTAAAAATGTGGTGTTCTGGGGGGCCCCAGAAAGGAATAACAGCATTTGAATTCATTGCAATTGTGTACATTGATCTGCGATACGAGCTCCATCTCAGAACAAATTAAACTTGTATGATAAAACACCACGTTATGGCATTTCATAACCTGTGCTTACCTTGATTAATATCCACTGTTTACTTCTGCAACGGGCTGTCTTGTATCTGTGACAATGTGCTCGGCAATATTGTGGATGGATAATCAAATGTAACCAACCTCACCTCATCAGAGCGGTGACTTACCTCACTGGGCTCCACAACAGCCACTTTATCAGCACCCAGCATCATCTTCATGCGTGCGCTCATTGCTATGCCCCCACTTCCTCCTCCGAGCACCAGCATTTTGTAATGTTGCTTGGCAGAAGCACGACAGCTTGTGTGTAGACGACAGGCGCCAAAGCCCGCGGAGCGACACAGGGCGGCCATCATGTGTTGCTGGGAAACAAACAAGGACACAAACATGTTTCAAATGGATAATGTTTTAGTCTTCAACGCAATGTGTTTGTATGTTGGTGATCACGTGCGAGTTTATGTTTTTAGTAGAGATGTCGATAAATGCTTTAAAATGTAATATCGGAAATTATCGGTATCGTTTTTTTTATTTTTTATTAAATCAACATAAAAAACACAAGATACACTTACAATTAGTGCACCAACCCAAAAAACCTCCCTCCCCCATTTACACTCATTCACACAAAAGGGTTGTTTCTTTCTGTTATTAATATTCTGCTTCCTACATTATATATCAATATATATCAATACAGTCTGCAAGGGATACAGTCCGTAAGCACACATGATTGTGCGTGCTGCTGCTCCACTAATAGTACTAACCTTTAACACTTCATTTTACTCATTTTCATTAATTACCAGTTTCTATGTAACTGTTTTTATATTGTTTTACTTTCTTTTTTATTCAAGAAATTTTTTTAAATTATTTATCTTATTTTATTTTGTTAATTTTTAAAAAAAAGGACCTTATCTTCACCATACCTGGTTGTCCAAATTAGGCATAATAATGTGTTAATTCCATGACTGTATATATCGGTATCGGTTGATATCGGTATCGATTGATATCGGTCATTAAAGAGTTGGACAATATCGGCAAAAATCCATTATCGGACATCCCTAGTTTTTAGGTCTTTTGGGGAGACAAGAGTGTCATGTATTGGTTACTCAAAACACAGGACAATGCCGGAACCATTGTAGGGGGAACCTAAGGGCGGGGGACACATGTTGTGTGTTGGACACGGGAAGTGATGGAAGTAAGAGCGGGAATAAAAGGAAGAAAAAGACAATAAGCTTATTATTAAATATAGAATGCACTAACTAATAAGTGACAAGTTGGGCACACAACAAAGAGGTAATAATTATAAATAAACCAGAACTACTACACCCTACATGTATTCTTTAATATTGGCTTTTTTGTCAGTTCGGCGTGTTAACACGCTCCGGTCGTTAGCTAAAATAACCGTGCGTGCACATTATTACACACACGTTGTTAAACAACGATACATTCATCGATGTTTGTGATACCCTCACCTTTACAGGAAAAGCAGGTACTTCGGAGATATAACGATGTAGCGGTGGTGACAGGTGGAGAGAGGCGCCCAAAACCAACTTGATTTTCCTGCAAGACATGACCCCCATTGGTCACGCCCACTCAAGCTGTGGACCAATCAGAAGTAAAACCAGCGACCTGCCCCAAGTGCCCCTGGCTGCAGCCCGCAGATCGAGGAGGGGCTTATTTTCCCTCAATGTGGGCGGGTCTCAACGTTGAGCCCGCGGGCTCCATCTGGTGGCGGAGATCCGGCAGCACACATTCTCAAACGTCAATAAAGCTACTTTTAACTTGTCATATGTATTTTTTTTACCATGAAAAAACAATTAAAAAAATATATATATATAGACCATAGTATGAAAAAAGGTTCATGTATTTGATAGACTTAGACATTCCTACTTTTAACTTGTCAAATGTATCTGCCATCTTTTTTGTAGTTTTATTCCTTTTTTATTATCTTCATTATTTTCTGTATTGATCCTACACTATTATTGTGTTTTTTTTGTTACTGTCAGGACTGGGTCTGTGGCGTGGTTTGTTCTCCCGTGGTGCAAAGGAAAATTGGCGCGTGTGAGGCATGAATTTAAATACATGTTTATTTAACAATAAAAAAAGAAATAAACAAAAGGCGCTCACAGAGGAGGTAACAAACTTGGCTATGAAACAAAAGACATGCACGTGGGCACAAAAACTATGAACAATAAACACAAACTTACTTGACAACGAGAACTGTGACACAACATGAAGCAGAGTGCTGAATGTGTGACGACGCCAGGACGAACAACAGGAAAACAATGGACTTAAATAACACAGACATGATTAAAGACAGGTGCGTGAGTCGTGAGGACAGGTGAAAACTAATGGGTTGCTATGGTGACAAACAAGAGTGCACAATGAGTCCAAACGTGGAACAGGTGAAACTAATGGGTAACCATGGAAACAAGACAAGGGAATGAAAAGCAGGAACTAAAAAGAGTCCAAAACCAAGTAGAACATAACTTCAACAAAACCTGATCACACAGATGCGACATTGATTGATTGAGACTTTTATTAGTAGGTTGCACAGTGAAGTACATATTCCGTACAATTGACCACTAAATGGTAACACCCCAATAAGTTTTTCAACTTGTTTAAGTCGGGGTCCACTTAAATTGATTCATGATACAGATATATACTATCATATATACTATCATCATAATACAGTCATCACACAAGATAATCACATTGAATTATTTACATTATTTACAATCAGGGGTGTGGAGGGGGGGGTAGGATATGGACATCAAGTAGTGGACATAGAGAGAGAGAGAGTGAGAGAGAGAGAGAGAGAGAGAGAGAGAGAGAGAGAGAGAGAGAGAGAGAGAGATCAGAAGGCATAAGAAAAAGTATCTGCATTTGATTATTAGCAATCCGGGGAGGGTGTTAGTTTAGGGTTGTAGCTGCCTGGAGGTGAACTTTTATTGCGGTTTTGAAGGAGGATAGAGATGCCCTTTCTTTTATACCTGTTGGGAGCGCATTCCACATTGATGTGGCATAGAAAGAGAATGAGTTAAGACCTTTGTTAGTTCGGAATCTGGGTTTAACGTGGTTAGTGGAGCTCCCCCTGGTGTTGTGGTTATGGCGGTCATTTACGTTAAGGAAGTAGTTTGACATGTACTTCGGTATCAGGGAGGTGTAGTGGATTTTATAGACTAGGCTCAGTGCAAGTTGTTTAACTCTGTCCTCCACCTTGAGCCAGCCCACTTTGGAGAAGTGGGTAGGAGTGAGGTGGGATCTGGGGTGGAGGTCTAGAAGTAACCTGACTAGCTTGTTCTGAGATGTTTGGAGTCTAGATTTGAGGGTTTTGGAGGTGCTAGGGTACCAGGAGGTGCATGCGTAATGGAAAAAGGGTTGAATGAGAGTTCCCGCCAGAATCCTCAAGGTGCTTTTGTTGACCAGAGAGGAAATTCTGTAGAGAAATCTCGTTCGTTGGTTGACCTTTTTGATTACCTATGATATGCTATAAGTGACCAGATGTCCGAGATCAAAACTGGGAATATAATCCCAGAGAAGGGGAAAAAACGGTCAGCTATTTTTAAGTTGAAGAAACAATATGATTAGGTTATATATACATGCTACATAAACAATGTATGAATACATTAGATATCTATATATCTTATAGACTGTATCTCTGTTGCTGCAGCAGCAGAGAGTTTATTCTGTTTTGACACTTTGTATTGATATTTTGTATTACATTCTTCCCTTAAATGATCATGTTTACAGTCATTGTTATATATGTATTTTTGATGTATGTCGCTTTGGATAAAAACGTCTGCCAAATACTTCAACATATATAATCACCTGAAAGTCTTTATATCAGCTAAAACCACCAATCTGTTTCACTGGATTCAGAATAAAACAAAATTATGTCTTACCCAACAATGTTATTGTAATATTGTTACTTGAAGACTTATTCCTGGTTACAATTATACTGTTAAGAAAGTATTATCTTATACTTTGCCTAAAATGAGAATGCATCATAATCAGTGGCGGCTGGTGAATTTTGTTTTAGGCGGGGCTGAAAGTTTGTAAAGCAAACCCCTGTAGGGGCGTCATCCTCCCCCAGAAGATTTATTTGTGATTTTCACATACAAATGAGGCATTCTGACCAAAATAATGAAGACAAAATAGAGCATTTATTAGGTTTGCAGAGAACTATATACAATATGCACACTGAAGGCATGATGCCACCATAGGTTTGCAGAGAACTACAGTATATACTATATATATATATAAATATATATATATATATATATATATATATATAGTATATATATATATATATATATATATATATATATATATATATATATATATATATATATATATATATATATATATATATATAAGGGAATAAGCGGTAGAAAATGTATATATATATATATATATATATATATATATATATATATATATATATTCAGTACTATTGAAGATCTTTGCTCCTTCAACTCTGTGGTAATATTCTTTTCACAAAATACAACCAATAGTACGTTAATGTTAAATCTTACTTGTGAAAAGTTATCCCCCGATTCCTATTTTCAACAGCCTGCTCATTTGAGCGGGAAAACGCTGAACACCATCTTTGTTTTCTACCTGTCAACTGTCAGTTTAGGCTGCTCGCCGGCTCATCACCACTTCAAGATGGCGGCCCAATTTCTCGCGTCACAGCAGCCAATGCTGCATCTACTTATAAGATGTCTATGGTCCTGTGATCTGAGTAACCAACACATGACAGTAACTACCATGGTAGTTAAATATAATGGGAATGTTTTGGTTATGGCTGCCATCAGAGGGCCGCTTGTAAAAGTGAATAATGTAGGAATTTGCCTCTGGATTTCATTATTAATTATATAAACATTTTTAAGTAGACTGTCCATTTTACAGTAAAAAAAACTTTACATTTACAACATTTTACTGTAAAATGTAGTGGTTGTTTTGGGTTTTTTTACAACATTTTACAGTAAATGGAAAAAAAAATCACTGTTTTTTTGGGGGTGGGGGGTGGGGGGGTTACGTAAAAAGCTGGCGGTTTAGTTGCCAGAATTTTTCTGTTAAATTGACATTGTTTTTCACAACATTATATTGTTAATAAAAAAAACAGTACAAGTTATTTTTTTATTCTGGCAATTTAGCTGCCGGTTTTTCTACCGTAAAAACAAATGTACCATCTTTCCATTTACAGTAATACACAGTTAGAAGCAACAACAGTAGATTTTACAGTCAAAAACTGGCAGCTCAGTCAACAGAATTTCAACGCAAAAAACAGTAGTTTTTTTTATAATTTACAATAATATGCTGTAAAGAACAACGGAACATTTATTGTCATTTTTATGAATTTGATGGGTAGTTTGCTGTAAAGTTAAGTATTTTTTATCTATTTTTATTTAGACAAAAACATGTTTGGAAAGTATGATAATATACTGTAATATTTGTTGCAATATTGGATACTATTAAAGTTGAAAAGCTATGCAATTTTAAGCAGTACATACATTTTTTCTGTCAAAATGAAAAAAATCCATGACATTTATTGAGAAAATATGAAGTACTTTATTGACACACACCATTTCCAGGTGTTTGTGGGCCAGATAAAATGATGTCGCGGGCCAGATGTGGCCCCCAGGCCTTGAGTTTGACACCGGCGTTGTAGCCTGAAGGTTGCTGGAGGAAGTGGAGACGTGGAATACAACGTTTTGTCTGATCACGTGTATGAAGGTCGTCATTCATCCAGGCCATTGTCATCTCAGAGCATCCAATCGATCGCAACTGGACTGTATGGTTTGTCTTAGAAAACTCATTATTTCCGATACGATCATGAGTAAAATTCAGGCCGGTATCAGCGATACCGATCCGATACCGATGCTTAGTGTAAATATACATAATGTGTCTGCTAACATTTAAAAAGTAGTGTTGCTGCTCTTGGGTAATCATCCTCCAAAGATAAAACATCTCAGAAGCAAAAAGAGTTCATTTGTGTCGTTATGGGTTTTTTTGGACAGTGAATTCATGGAACTGAATTTTTTTGTATTTTAATTTTCTCAACTGAATTTTTTCTAATCAAATTATGCTGACGATTTCATTGAATACCAATTTTTGAGAAAAATGTACGTTTAAAAATTCAGTTTGTTGAAGGTCCGTGTCCCTTCCGTACATTCAATTTAGAATTCTCAAATGCAATTCAAAAAACAAATTTTGGGCCATTTTTTCGATTTTTATTTCTGGAATAAAAGTTGGACAACTATTTAATGAGATTTTTAAAACGACAATAGGACTCCTGCTGAACAAAGATGTTACCGTTGTGCTAAGAACATGCTAAACACAAAGGGAAAGCTGAAATACTGCTTCCGTTTCATTTTGTAATCACGCAGACGCATTTTTGCATTTTGGATGAACATGAATTGGATTTTTGTGTTTATCTGGAAAAATAAAAATCCATAAAAGGAAAACAGCACATTTTTGGGCAATATTTTAATAAAAATCAACCTTTTTTTGTGTGTTATCAAATCTGCCATATATAGTAAAAATTTAAAAACGGCCTTAACTTTGTTTTTTGATTTGCATTTCAGAATTGGAAATGGAATGAACGGAAGATATACGGACCGTTAAAATACAGCTTTTTGAAATGCAGTGTGTAAAAACTCAGTGTATATACATTCAGTGCAATATAAATTAGAGTAAAAAATACTAAAGTTCAGTGTGTAAATATTCAGTGCTGAAATATTGACGGTAAAAAAAATTCAGTGTGAAAAAATTGAGTGCGGAAATATTAGTTGCTTCAAAACTCAAGACTCACTTCTGGTTAATTAAAACTGAAGCACTTCATTGGCTGGTTCTGAGACAGCACCCGTTAATGTACTGAAAGTGAGTCTTGAGTTTTGAAGCAACAAATAGTTCTACACCACACTTTTTCTGCAATTCATTTCTTAACAATGAATTTTTTATACAATGCGGTAGAAAATGGATGGATTTTTTTACACTGAATTTTTACACACGTAATTTTAAAACACAGTATTTTAACAAACAGATTTTTAGGAACACACACATTTTGCTAACAATTTTTTATATAATTAAATTGCTTGGAAATAAATTCAGTTCACAAAATTGAAACACAAAAAAATTCAGTGTCATAAATTTAGAGTAAAAAAATAGCTTTCGTAATAAAGATACAAACTGACCTCCATATCACGACATTTCATTTATTTGAACATTGTAATGTGTGTGTGTGTTTAGTGATTAGGTATAGATATAAACACACTTCTATCTCAGAGCACCCTGAGAGGGACAAGTGGTAGAAAATGTATGAATGGGTTGCATCGTGGACATATTTTCTGCCGCTAGGGACAAATGAAAATGGCGCAGGGGTCAAATAAAAATGAACGCAGGGGTCCCCAAACTATGGCTAGATGCAGCCTGCCAGCGTCCAAAGTCCAGCTTGCCAAGTAAAAAAAAAAAAAAAAAAACATTAAAAAAAAAATATATATATATATATATATTTTTAAAAATATGTCCTTTGTAATCCATTTTGTACCGCTTGTTAATCTCTGTGTCTCCTAACCGCTCAGGCAAATCATATTGTCTAAAAATGCATTTTCCCATCGATATATATATATATATATATATAGATATATATATATATATATATATATATATATATATATATATATATATATATATATATATATATATATATATATATATATATATATATATATATATATCAGTGGAGGCTCCTCCATAGAGGTGGAGGAGGCCTGGCCTCCCCAATAATTTGAGAGAAGAGAGAGATTTAAAAAAAACAATAAATATATTTATTTTATTTATTTATTTTAACAAAAAACATATTTTTTATTTTTTATATTTATATTATTTTAGTTTTGTTCATAAATCTAAATGTTCCCATGGCTAAAACCCAATATTGCAATTGTAAAGCAACAGGCCAGATTTCCCTATCAGTTTGTATTAAGGGAGGCCAGGCCTCCCCTAGGAAATGAGCTTCTCATAGAAGTCAATGTAATGCATGCTTTTTCATGCCAATATGTGATTGGCCAGATCACTGAAAATGGGTGGGCAACGGAGGCCTGGCCTCACCATGCATTGTGTCCAGGGCTGAAAGATTGACATTTTGTTCGTCCAATCACATGCTACTGGTTCATTTGGAATCAATCCTTTCCTTTCCTAATCAACACAGAAGCCATTTTGAGAATTCGCCAGCCACTTCAGTCAAACAAACACTCGCCATAGTGGCTACGAGTGTCCTATCAACTTGTGCTTTTCAGGAAATTTAGAGAACACCCCTGGCTATCATCCGTGAAGTTTATAGCTCATATAGCCAAATACTTTTGCTTAAAACGACCTCGGAAATCGGCGAGATTCTGGCGCAATTTGAGATCTTGGGCTGGAGATAGATATGCGTTAACGTTAAACCCTTCTGTTCTGTAAAGGAATGGTTGTTGTTGAGTGTGTTGTACCACGGACCCATTTGGGAGTGGGACAGGAAGTTCAGGGGCTCCCGAGTAAAGAGTCAACTAGAGTTGGTGTCTGTCGTCATTCTTAGTTGTATTCTAACACTAACATAACATGGTGTCAGAAACTGAGTGACGTTAGTGGTACGGTAGTAACGAGCAGTGTAACCGAGAAGATTACAACGAAAAAGAAAAAGACGACGTAAGAAAAAAAAAAAAAAAAAAATGGACGAACAACAGCAACAGTTAGCAGCGCTGCCCCAAGTGCCTCAATACTTCCCGCCAAGTAAATTTGACTTTTCGAAACCAGAGGAATGGCCAAGATGGAGTACGCGATTTAATCGCTATAGAATTGCATCTGGACTGGACAAGCAGTCTCAGGAATTCCAGGTGAATGCTTTTATGTACTCGGCGGGGGAGGAGGCTGAGGACGTTTTGAAGGCGCTGCAGCTAACGGAGGAACAAAAGAAGTCCTACAACGACGTCACGGCAGCATTCGAAAAACACTGCGTGAGTAAACGGAACGTGATCTATGAAAGGGCCTGCTTTAACCGGCGATGTCAGCAACCAGGCGAGACTGTGGAGTCCTTTATCACCGCCGTGCACACGTTAGCTGAACATTGCGAGTTTGGTACTCTGAGGGACGAGTTAATAAGGGACAGACTAGTTGTCGGGATCCTAGATGCGAGGCTGTCGGAGCGTTTACAGCTAGATGCAGAACTCACCCTAGAAAAAGCCATAACGCAGATCAAGCAAAGTGCAGCAGTGAAAAAACAACAGCCGGGGTTGAGGGGGGCAGAGCCGTCAGCAGGTCATGTAGAAGCAATAACAAAGAACCAGATGGGGCGAAAAGTTGAATACAATAAAACTCCCATGGAAAGAGTGCAGACAACAGGGTGTGGCAAGTGTGGGAACACGAAAAAACACCCATGGAAAGAGTGTCCTGCTCGTGATGCCGAGTGTCACAAGTGCCACAAAAGAGGACATTTTGCCAAAATATGCAGGTCAGCTAAAAGTGTGCACGACATCATACAGAGTGAGGAGGAGGAGTTTGAGTTTGCGTTCCTGGGCGAAGTGAGCTCAGAGGGAGAGGATGAATGGATCGGAATGCTACAGTTGAACGGACGAGAGCTGGCGTTTAAGCTGGATACGGGGGCTGCTGTCAACGCGATTCCCAGCAGTATCTACTTCAGAAAAATCCACGGGGCACTGCAACAGTCAAGAAAAGTGCTGTATGGCCCAGGGCAACACAGACTTGAGGTTGATGGATGTTTTAAAGGGGGTCTGACGGCAAAGGGCAAAACAACCAGACAGGATGTTTATGTTGTCAATGGACTGTCCAAGCCTCTGATAGGCCTCCCAGCGATCAAGGCCCTCGATCTGGTGCGGCGTGTTGATACAGTGGAAACACAGCAGAAGGACTTTAAAGCGCTGTTTCCCACTGTGTTCACCGGGTTAGGGAAATTAAAGGAGCCCTACACCATCGCCCTGGAGCCCGATGCAGTCCCCTACGCTCTGTCCTCCCCACGCCGCGTGCCTCTTCCCCTCTGCGACAAAGTCAAGAAGGAACTGGATCGCATGGTCGACATGGGTGTCATCTCCAGGGTGACACAACCCACACCCTGGTGTGCTGGCTTAGTCGTAGTGCCGAAGCCCAACGGCAAGATGCGGCTGTGCGTAGACCTAACCCATTTAAACGGGTGGATTCAGAGGGAGAGATACATCCTCCCCGCTGTCGACCACACCCTGGGCATGCTGGCCGGGGCGAAAACGTTCACAAAGCTGGACGCCACCGCCGGCTTCTGGCAAATCCCGCTAGCAGAGGAAAGTAAGCTGATGACGACATTCATCACCCCGTTCGGACGGTACGCGTTCAACCGCTTGCCGTTCGGGATTTCCTCTGCACCTGAACACTTTCAGCGGCGGATGTTGCAGATGCTGGAGAGCTGCGCAGGCGCAGTGTGTCACGCGGACGACATTTTGGTTTACGGGGACAGCCAGACCCAGCACGACGAGAGACTCTGTCAGGTCCTGAAGAAGCTCCAGGAGGAGGGACTAACATTGAATGGGGAGAAGTGTGAGTTCAGCAAGAACAGCATCACTTTCCTGGGCCACCGAGTCTCCGTGGATGGTGTGACACCGGACATCGAAAAGATCAAAGCCATACAGGAGATGCCTGCACCGACAGACGTCGAGGGGGTGAAGAGACTCATGGGGATGGCCAACTACCTCAGCAAGTTCCTGCCGCACCTCGCGTCATACACACGCCCAATCAAAGACCTGCTGTGCGGAAAGAACGAGTGGTGCTGGGAAGCGCCACAAGAAGAGGCTTTCAAAAGACTCAAACAGGAGCTCAGCTCCACACAGGTGCTGGCTGCCTACTCACCGACAGCGGAGACGTGCGTGTCGGCGGACGCCTCATCCTTTGGTCTCGGGGGCGTCCTCACCCAGCAGCAGTCAGACGGAGCCTGGAGACCAATCATCTTCATCTCAAGAGGTATGTCAGACACCGAAAGACATTACGCTCAGATTGAAAAGGAAGCTCTGGCAGCTACGTGGGCGTGTGAGCGTCTGTCCTCCTACCTGCTGGGACTGAAATTCAGGTTGGAGACAGACCACAAGCCCCTAGTGCCATTGCTTAGCACCAAGGCTCTCGACGAACTCCCACCGAGAGTGCTGAGGTTCAGGCTGAGGCTTCTGAGATTCTGTTTCGATATCGTGCACATGCCGGGGAAGAGCTTGATAACAGCGGACACGTTATCCAGGGCCCCAATCCAACACACCTTCACGGCGGAGGAAAAGGAGAAAGAGGCCGAGGTCAAAGTGTTCCTGGACGCCGTCACTCAGAGCTTCCCCGCTACAGAGCACCGTCTAAACGACATCGCAGCAAAGCAGAAAGCCGACCCAATCTGTGCGCAGCTGATCAGATACTGTGAGACTGAATGGCCTGAGAGACATGCGTTGCCCCAAGAGCTGGCTCTCTTTTGGCCTGAAAAAGGCAACCTCACCATGAATGGACAGCTGCTCCTCCGAGGCCAACGCATCGTGATTCCAGGTGAGCTGAGGGGGGAAGT
>NC_084754.1:617453-644953 GCF_033978785.1 Entelurus aequoreus | reverse complement strand
AAGGAGATAAATAAAAAATGAATGAATGAACTATGAAGGATAAAACACTGAATATTGACAACATATGAACGTCACACCACCTCTCCAGCCACATATTTTACAATTAAGCAAACCGCAACAAAAATGCAACAAACACAGAGAAATATGAACGTGGAGGGTAAAAACCCCCTCCTACAATCTGATATATGTGATACATCACTAGGCTTTAGAACTTTGTTGTAAAAATCTCCTTCCATGTCTGTCCCTGACTCCCACATTTCACACTGACTGCTCTGGAAACACTCTGTGGAAACACTCTGTGGAAACACTCTGTGGAAACACTCTGTGGAAACACTCCCCACCCACACTGCTTGGTGCCTCCTCTGAGCTGCTGTGATTTAGATGACCATAGTAACTCATTAGATGACCATAGTAACTCATTAGATGACCATAGTAACTAATTAGATGACCATAGTAACTCATTAGATGACCATAGTAACTAATTAGATGACCATAGTAACTAATTAGATGACCATAGTAACTAATAAGATGACCATAGTAACTCATTAGATGACCATAGTAACTAATAAGATGACCATAGTAACTAATTAGATGACCATAGTAACTAATTAGATGACCATAGTAACTCATTAGATGACCATAGTAACTAATTAGATGACCATAGTAACTAGTATATCATGCAAAAGCACATATTCCAACAATTGAAAGACTTAGTATAGTTGAAGGCTCACGCTCATTAGAACATCACTGCACATCATAATGGCAGCTACACTTTCATTCTTAAAGATCTAAAACAATTTGGAATTTTTTTTCCATTTCCAAATAATTTTTATTTTAGCTCTTTAAGAACGAAAGTGTAGCTGCCAGGTCTTAACTTGCCCAGGTCTGGTCTATAATATCAGTGCAGACACAAAAAGTAACCTGCGTTAATCAAGCCCAAGTGTCTCTGACCATCTCCGGGGAAACTCAACAGTGTCAAAATAAAAGCATTTTTTAAATATTGAATTAAGACCGACCATAGCTCAGTCCCTGTAGCTGCTGGGAGAAATGGTGACATGAACGTGATTTTGAAGCAGCCTCACCATGACTACCTCCAGCGGCCCCTGGGTGAATTGAGTTTGAGACCCCTGATGTAGACCTGGTAAGTACAGAGAAAAATACACATTTATTTTTGGTTGGTCTTTCTTTAAGTCCAGAAAATGGGCCCAGGGTTTAAAAGGTGACTGGTGTTGTGTCCACTCTCCAATCTCAGTCTCCATGGCAACACATGCCTTGGAAAAGAGCTTGAAGTACACATTCCATGAAGCTCTCTTGTGCTTGGCATTATTTGTGCTTTGAAAAACAATACAGAGTAGTTCACATGCAATTTCCAATGATGTGAAATGTAAAATACGAAAGTTGCGCTCATTAAATCGATATTTACAAACAAATCCAGCTAAAGGTGCTTAAGTCTGATTCATATTTGTATGTTGTGCCACAATTCAAATAAGCACCTTCTCAAAACCTTTGTGGTAAAAATGTACACGAAAAAAAGTTTATTTATATCGGTTTTGTCTCCCTAAATCAGTTAAACAAGACATGATCAAAACGACCAAACACTTGTGGAATTTTAACCCTTCAAACGCAAGCTTGGCAAAGCACTGCTTTCAAAATAAAAGAGCACAGTATACAGAGCAAAACTATGTCAGAAGTCATTTCTGGTCCCCGAAGGAGAAACAACTAAGCTATTTGTGTACGTGTACAATTCTGCCACAAAGGGTGCAAAACGTCAGTCCATTATAAAGTGTTATGAAAAAGTTTAAAAAAAAGACACTGCCGTTGAAGAAAAACAGACTTCAAATGAAATGCTAGCAAAATTCATTCAAACTAGAATCATCACGGAATAAAGTATAAAAATGCCCCATGGTGTTCCTCAGGGTTCAAATGTCCAGTACCCTGATGTAGTACTCAGTACTCAAATGCTGTTTTTATGACAAACACAAAAACTGTGAACACCTCCGAATATCATCAACAGAATAATAAAATATATATTACATGATTATACATTGATGTGTACAGTACTGGCCAAAAGTTTGGACACACCTTCTCATTCAATCTATATTTTCATGACTATTTACATTGTAGATTGTCACATCAAAACTATGAATGAACACATGTGGAGTTATGTACTTAACTAAAAAAGAACTGAAATCATGTTTTATATTCTAGTTTCTTCATAATAGCCACCCTTTGCTCTGATTGCTGCTTTGCACACTCTTGGCATTCTCCCCATGAGCTAAAAGTACACCTGTGAAGTGAAAACCATCTCAGGTGACTACCTCTTGAAGCTCATGGAGAGAATGCCAAGAGTGTGCAAAGCAGTAATCAGAGCAAAGGGTGGCTATTTTGAAGAAACTAGAATATAAAACATGTTTTCAATTATTTTTTTGTTAAGTACATAACTCCACATGTGCTCATTCATAGTTTTGATGTGACAATCTACAATGTAAATAGTCATGGAAATAAAAAAACACATTGAAATGAGAAGGTGTGTCCAAACTTTTGGCCTGTACTGTATATTAATAATCAGTTATGAATGAAATGTCCACAGCTTAACTGCAGGGCCAAAAATGGTCATAAACACCACATCCCACATTAGTACATGGAATGAAAAGATACTAAATACATTTTAAATCATGTGACACACTGGTTAGGGTAGCTCATGGCTAATAATGGTGACACACATTCAGATCTTTACTATAAGTATGTTTGCTGTTGAGGCATAATACAAATATGAATTATTATTGGGCCAAGTCCAAATTAAACCCTCAGCGCTTTACATACAATAATCATGGTCATACTCATTTCCAGATCCCGACTGATTATGTCTGTTCTGTGGTGTTTGTACTTCTTTACAGATGATACAATATACAGTACATGGTCAATGATTTGTACAAGCAAGAATTGGATGCAGAAGTTTCAATTAGTTTTCACTCATTTACAGTAAAATCCAGATGATCATAGACGTAAAAATATAGTCCCATAAATATTTGAGTAAGTTAGTCCCTCCAAGACTTCACAAGCATTTTTTTGTTGACCGTCGCAGCCTAAAAAAATGCCCGGAATTACGGCACTTTTTTCCAGAAAGTTCCGTCAAAAGGTGCAATGTTTTAAGGCCTTTTTTAACATTCACCCAACCTGTGATTTTATACATTTGTTATCAATGTTTTAAGTGTTTCTTGTAAATCCAACCACAAAAAACACAACATTTCAAGAGGAATTGAAAAATAAATACTGTATTGACGATTTACTCAATTTATACCGCACAGACTTAAAAGTAGATCTTAGATGGCAGTAACTCATTATCAAATTGCTGTACTGTTTTAATAATTATAACCAGTAATAGCGATAATTAATGAGAATTAGAGAAAGAAACAACATCCAAGTTTTCATTATTGCATGCTGTCTACAAATTGCAGACATTCTCCGTGTATGTTTTACGCTTAAAAAGTGTTCGTCCAGCTTTAACATTCATTTATCTTCCAATGCACTTACCCCCAAACTGTTGAGAGCAAGCTATTGCTGTAGACCAGCTTTGCAGATAAAACTATGTTTTTAATTACCATAAATAATTGTCAAATACATATATAAATACATGTAAACTAGCGAGTACAGCAAAGGGTTGCAAAATGTTTTTTTTACCATTACCTAGGAGATTTAGAAAATGTGCAGGTAAGTTGCTGCCGAAGTTACAATGCCGTGCATAATTTGCGGAGGTTGCTTGAACTTGCATAAATGATCGCGATCGGGACGTTGCAAATTCCTGAAGGTACTGATCAATGGTGGTTCCAGAATATCTTTTAACTTGACACAATCAAGCCCAATATTATTACTATCCATGGTCATGATTGCAGCTAACGTTTTACTATTCAGATATATTTTTAAAAAATGCCAGCACTCATTGGGTGAACCAATATCCAGACAGGAACTAAGTAGAATTCAACAGTTAGACAGTTGAAATTTGGTCACAAAGATCCTAAACATCAAAACTGGTTTTGGAATTAAGCTTCTGGAAAAGCCTTCCTAAAACCCAACCCAATCACTATTCATGTTTGTGGCTCAATTTGCAGACTAAATTATGTCGGAAGCTACAATTCTTGTTTTCACAAATCTTTCATGCACCTTGTATTACCGCTTATAATAAAAAGGAACAGTGGAAATAAGTCATCGGGGGGCCAAAAGGAATAAGAAATGTATGCCCATGATGTGTCTGTAGAGTATCTAACTAAAGTGAGTACACCCTCCCACTACAGGAACAATCTTCTAAACCATAGAAGTTCAACTGGGATATGACTTAAGTGTGGTCACTTTTTTCTTCTTCTGTACAGCGATACCTCGGAATACTAGTTTCATTCGTTCAGTGACGCAGCTCATACCTAGAAAACTCTTATTGTGAAACACCGTCGCCCACTGAAATGAATTGTGATCAATTTAATCGGTGCTCGGCCCACTCAAACAGCACAATTTTCACATGCAACATGCCTTTTAAAAATAAAAACAAACTTTTAGAGAAGAAATATTGTATGGCAAACATTGCAATAGAATGTAGTATTAACAACTACTATAGTTTTATGAAATAATGTAATAATACGGGAATTTCCCTTGTGGATCATTAAAGTTTGTCTAAGTCTAAATCTAGCTCATTGGAGCTGCTTCTCAGTCAAACACATTATCAGCATATTTTCATGGATAAATGTCTGCCGTTTAGACGTTTTAAAATCCTTGGCTTTCATTATCGACTTATTCTGCGTCACCGAGTTGGCTACGCACTCTTTTTGATGATTCCTTTAATTCATTGAATATGATCCACTTCTCCTCAACATGGTCATTCACACTCACTTTCTTCCTTCCCATTTTTTGGAGAAACAAAAAGGTATGTCTATCTCTAGCTATAAGCTAATGCTCGTGAGTAAGACCGGATGTAACCAGGTTCACTGTGACATTCGCTATGCCAACTAGCTGCGGGGAGGATCGAAACCTAAACTTTTACTTATAATCTAAGGGATAACAATTGGCCGAGGAACATATATGGAAAACCTTGTAAGCTGAGGCACTTTGTATCCCGAGATACCACTGTATAGATTCACTGACTCTTGTCAAATAACATAAAGCCATAGTTGCGAGAATAGCTGGCAACACAATAGAGTGGACCACACACTCATTAAACAGGGGATTTGTGCATAAATATCTTATACTGGACAATGGATGTTTAACACGGTACCTCATAGCAAAGACACTTCTAAGGATTAGAGAAAGAGAAGGATTGTCCTCGGAAAAAGATCAGTAACAATCTGACGATGAAGTCCTCCAGCAGTTTTACCAAGGCAGCTTCTACTTGGAACAGGTGTTAATTCAGTTCCCTCCATATTGCTTGAAAAAAAGAGAGAGGGCTACAGGTGGTGGTAATGTTGTGGTATGGGGGCTGCAGTCTGACAAACTTGCTGAGAAAGCTGAAGTTGATGGGAGTAGCCAAGTATGGAACCCAATGAAGCACCTCCAGGCCGTCGAGTACAAGGTGTCTAACATCCACCAGCTCTGGGGTGTCATTTTAAAAGAGGATTCCAGTAACAACCTGTCAATCCATGCCCAAGACAATTAAGGTAGTGCTCAAACTAAATATTCATATTTTTGGACGAAACAATATCGATCGTTTCCTGTCAAAGCTGTTTATGGTAGTCAGTCTTGAAAGCCCCCAAAAAATGAACTTTTGGCTTTGGATCATTTTCTCAGCAAAATGCTGTTCACATTCATGACTTTGGAATTGGAATGTCAATTTAAGACTTTTTATTCCCTCACTTGGGGTTGAGCATCGATGGGAACTGGGACTTACATTACCATTACCATTTTCCTGGAACTGTCCACATTTGAAAAATGCTGATCCCTACTGTGTTTTAGATTCCCAGTTGGGTGACGGGAAGAAATAGATGGCAAACACCAACGAAGAAGAAGCAGGAGGTGTGTGTGCAACCATGTGGAGGCGCTTCATTTTTCGAAAAAGTAGAATACGATTGATGCCAATAGAAAATGAATAAAGCGGCCTGTCTTTGATGGGCTGCTCAATGGCCTTCCTCCAAGTCCAATCAGTTAAGTAAAACTTCATTTTACACTGGACAGGTAGTTTGTTGATATTCTTCAGCAGGCCAGTGGCAACATGGTAACATATTCTAACATATACAAGACAGGATGTTTTTTTAAATGAGGTTTACAAAAATAAAATGAAACTTTTGTAAAAGTGTACTCATGCTGAAAAAAATCTGTTATACTGGTTGTAAATAGCCCCATGAGAAATGTGTTTTTGACCCCGCCTCTTCAAAAATCCAAATGGAGAAACATTGGGAACTGGAACCAAATGAGGAATCGGATTGGTCCAAATTCAAACGATGCCCAACCCTACTTAGTGAGTGATTCATTGGCGAACAAATACACCAAGCTGTCCATATGTGAGGTCTAGTTGTGCTATACCAGATTATTACTCTGAAAGTATCCCATACAGAACAACTCTTGAATAATTGTAAGATCTAGATGCTCCAATACAGACCGAGACAAAGTCCTTTTAAGACTCTGTGCCTACTTTCAGTCCTCGCCGGAAGACATCTGCAGGGTGGCTTCTTTTCAGTCAGTGGATGACACGCACACCTAAAATAGAGAAGGACAGAAAATATGATGGCTGTCAAAAAAGTTGAGGTGCGGCTGTTTTTATATTTGACCAAAATGCATGCAAAGTTAATGTTGATACATTTGCCTTAATATGATAAATAAAGATAGTTTAAGATAACATTTTGCCAAAAGGTTACTACTCCGGAGTGATTATGTACAAATCTTTCATCACAAACATAAATCTTGTAAAAATCATTCGAAAACATGCCCGTCAACAAATTCTTACAGTATGTAGTTATACTGTACACTGAAATGTCTTGTTGCTAACTGCTCATTTATAGGGAAAAAATAACTAAGTGTCTGTGATTGACTTGTGACCAGTCCAGAGTGTAACGCTCTCTCAGCTGGGAGAAGCTGCAACTCACAGTGAGTCTGAATAACAGTCGCTAGCGGCAGGAAAAACACTAGCAAGTTTAAACAGACAGATGTGACGTATCATTCATGTTGTATTGTCAGTCTGTTTAAGTTTAAACAGACAGATGTGACGTATCATTCATGTTGTATTGTCAGTCTGTATCAGTTTAAACAGACAGATGTGACGTATCATTCATGTTGTATTGTCAGTCTGTATCAGTTTAAACAGACAGATGTGACGTATCATTCATGTTGTATTGTCAGTCTGTATCAGTTTAAACAGACAGATGTGACGCATCATACATGCTGAATGCAGTTCATTCATGTTGTATTGTCAGTCTGTATCAGTTTAAACAACAAAAGGGAAATGGAAAAATAGGGCTTCACGATAAATATGGGAACGATATGAAAGATTAGGAAATCCTACTGGTAAATTCAATAACATAAAAAAATAGCTATGATAACCGATATAAAAAAAAGCAACCTTGGAATGATGCGAGACTATCGTACTGTACTGTGCTGTAGGTGGGTTAGAGCAGGGTTTATGGCTGCCCTCACAGGGCCGCCTTTAAAAATGAGCAATATATGAATATACATGTATACATCTAATACATTAACAATATATTTTTTTACATAAGCTGCAAAAAAAATATTTAAATTTTACTTTAAAAACTTGCAGCTCAGTCACCAGAATTTTACAGTAAAAGCAGTGTTTTTTTTACAGCATATAAAAAAATGTAATAAATGGACTTGAATGGAGAAACAATTCCACTGTAAAATTCAAGCATTTTTTTTAACCGTAAAATCTTTTTTTTTTTCAATTTTCTACCGCTTATCCCTTTCGGGGTCGTGGGGGGTTCTGGAGCCTATCTCAGCTACAATCGTGCGGAAGGCCGGGTACACCCTGGACAAGTCGCCACCTCATCACAGGGCCAACACAGATAGACAGACAACATTCACACACTAGGGACCATTTAGTGGGGCGGTATAGCTCAGTTGGTTCGATTCCCGCTTCCGCCATTCTAGTCACTGACGTTGTGTCTTTGGGCAAGACACTTTACCCACCTGCCACCCACACTGCTTTAAATGGAACTTAGATATTGGCTTTCACTATGTAAAGCGCTTTGAGTCACTAGAGAAAAGCGCTATATAATTATAATTCACTTCACTAATTCACTATAGTGTTGCCAATTTTTTTAATGTTTTTTTTAAAAATGTTTTTTAATGTTTTAGTGTCTTACTGTATATGGAAAAAAACAGTACTAAAGTTGATTTTACAGTAAAAAACTCAGTCAGCGGAATTTAACCGTGAAATCTATTGTCAATTTCACATCCTACAATTTGATTGATCGCAAGTCAAGCAGATATTTAAGTACAGTATTTATCTTTATTTTAACAAAAACAATTTTTGGAATACAGGATGATATAATATTTAGATTTTGATAATAGTGCATTTGAAAATATATGCAAGTGCATGATTTTTAATGTCAAAAGGGAAAGAATATATTTAGTAAGAAAAGATTAAGCATTTTATTAACACATATAATTCCTAGGCTTTCGCAGGCCACATAAAATAATGTGGCGGGCCAGATTTGGGCCCCCGGTTCTTGAGTTTGACACCTGTGGGTTAGAGGGAGCAAATCCAACGCTCCTTATCTATGTGCGGTGCTGTAAACAACTTGTCGTAAACATGCTTTCTGTATCAGTGTATGTTTACGGCACTATATTCTAGATAGTGGGGATGTAACCATAGTTTTCATTTAAAATGGTGATTCTAACTGTTGGGACTTTAAAATGCGGTTTATCATCACTGCCAATTAAGTTAAACTTAAAGTAGCAATGATTGTCACACACACACTAGGTGTGGCGAAATGATTCTCTGCATTTGACCCATCACCCTTGTTCACCCCCTGGGAGGTGAGGTATAGTTCTATTCTAATAGATGGATACAGTAGATAGACATCAGGACATAAACACCCCCTGGGAGGTGAGGTATAGTTCTATTCTAATAGATGGATACAGTAGATAGACATCAGGACATAAACAGACAGAACAACTTTCATCATCATTCAGAATTTACCTCAAACTGGATCCCACTTAGGCAGGTAGGTGTTTCCACGTGTTGACAAAGGCGGTAGGGATCAAAGAATAAGGCACAGTGGTGATAGAGTTCCAACTGTCGGATGTTGGGTCGTAACAATCCAACGTTTTACACCTCTGTGTGCCGAAGTAACCTCCAACAACGTACAACTTGTTTCCTGAGGCCACGGCGTGGCAGCTCATCCGTTTCGCGGTCATGTCGCCCATGCGAGTCCACTCATTTGTTTCACAATCAAACCGATAGGCGGAGGCCGCTGTGAATTCCGTGTCACCACCCATGATGAAGATCTGACTCCCTAAGACAGCAGCTGCTGTGTATCGCCATGGTTGCGGGCACTCAGCTGCAATAGTCCAGCGATTCCCAACAGGATCATAGCATTGGACCTAAATACAGGAGATAGATCATTTCAGGTTATACAACTGCCATTTACAAGCACACATACAGGCTAAACCTAAATACAGGAGATAGATCATTTCAGGTTCTACAACTGCCATTTACAAGCACACATACAGGCTAAACCTAAATACAGGAGATAGATCATTTCAGGTTCTACAACTGCCATTTACAAGCACACATACAGGCTAAACCTAAATACAGGAGATAGATCATTTCAGGTTATACAACTGCCATTTACAAGCACACATACAGGCTAAACCTAAACCTGTGGTAACTTTGTTTTGTCCATTTATTCTTTTTGGGTAGATTAAAAGGGACCTACTATGCAAAACCAACTTTTCTAACCTGACGGTGTCTGCTTATGTGTATCTAGGATCTGCATAAGTCGCTCTGAGTGTGTGCAAGGCAAACCCCTTCCAAGAGTGCTGCTTTACAAACCTGCGCTAGTAGGTACTTAGAAAAGCGCTATATAAATCCCAGGTATTAGTATCAAGGTGGATTTACCGAAAAACTACTTTTAATGGTCGGTGCCAACTATTTATGGCAATGGAGGAGACAATAAAACGGTAAGTAATAACAGTAAGTTAGAAACGCCTGAATGATACGTTAGCAATATTAGCTCGATTTGTAGCTATCTTAGCCTTCTAATGTAAGCGAATAGCCTCACCATTCTCGGGCAAAATAAAGAATCCATCCATCCAATACTCGTCGTCCCAGAAAAGTTAATGCTGCAAAGGGTTCTGGGTATTTGTTCTGTTGTGTTACGGTGCGGATGTTCTCCCGAAATGTAAATAATAAATAAATGATAAATGGGTTATACTTGTTTAGCGCTTTTCTACCTTCAAGGTACTCAAAGCGCTTTGACACTATTTCCACATTCACACACTGATGGCGGGAGCTGCCATGCACGGCGCTAACCAGCAGCCATCAGGAGCAAGGGTGAAGTGTCTTGCCCAAGGACACAACGGAATGTGTTTGTCATTCTTGTTTGGTGTGGGTTCACAGTGTAGCGCATATTTGTAACGGTGTTAAAGTTGTTTATACGGCTACCAGTGTGACCTGTATGGCTGTTGACCAAGTATGACTTGCATTCACTTGTGTGTGTGAAAAGATGTAGATATTATGTGACTGGGCCGGCACGCAAAGGTAGTGCCTTTAAGGTTTGTTGGCGCTCTGTACTTCTCCCTACGTCCGTGTACACAGCGGCCTTTTAAAAAGTCATACATTTTACTTTTTGAAACAGATACCGATAATTTTTGATATCACATTTTAAAGCGTTTATCGGCAGTCCAATACTATCTCTAGTTTTAAATGTAGAAAAAAAAAATCATATTATGACCCCTTTAAGGAAATTGAAAAATCCTGACTTAATTGGCCATAAAAAGCTTCACCTACCTTGGATGCTTTGTCTCTGTGTATAGTGGTGCCCCCAAAAACAAAGAGTTTTAATTTAGCACTGACCACCGCTGCATTACTGACGCCATCTTTTAAAGGAGCCATCATAGTCCACTTATTACTGACGGGGTCATATCGTTCAACCTGGAAAACAAAGTTCAAATATCACTCATTACAAAATATTCATATGCCGTGATGACACATGCATCAAGGTCAATCCAAGGTCACTGGTCTGAATTAAGTCTGTTGGAACATTGACTTTTTCCTCACCTGTTTTAAAGAGACGGATGGAGAGGCGGGAAAAACAGAAGCAATGGCCGTGTGACCTCCGACCACATACAAGGCGTTCTCCAGCTCAGCTGAACCATGACCAAACCTGATTGACAAATAACCAATAGTGAGTTTGCTCGTCTTGGTCTTCCAGCATGAATTGCATAATGTCTTACAATATTATTATTGGAATAGGGCAATCCAAAAAATCCACAGATTGTTCTCAAATGTATTCTTCCTGATTAATCAATCACCCTTTGCATGTTTGAAATGTGCCTATTTTCACGGTATTTTACTAACAGAAAGATAGATGACAGGATAAGATTCCATAATGTATATTTTAACCTATTGTATAGTTCATAACAGCACCAAATGATTCATATCAAGCCAAAACATACTGCATGCCTGTATAATGTGCCTGTCTCTACATGGCTCTAAAATTCCTCTGAACAATTCTATGGACTGGAATAGAGAAAGAAAGATTAGCCGATTCACGAAGGATTATCATCAGTACTGTATTTTTCGGACTATAAGTCGCAGTTTTTTTCATAGTTTGGGTGCGACTTATACTCAGTAGCGACTTATGTGTGAAATGATGAACACATTAGCGTAAAATATCCAATAATATTATTGATGTCATTGACGTAAGAGACTAGACGTATAAGATTTCATGGGATTTAGCGATTAGGAGTGACAGTAAACGTATAGCATGTTCTATATGTTATAGTTATTTGAATGACTCTTACCATAATATGTTACGTTAACATAGCAGTTGGTTATTTATGCCTCATATAACGTACACTTATTCAGCCTGTTGTTCACTATTCTTTAGACATTTTAAATTGCCTTTCAAATGTCTATTCTTGCTGTTGGATTTTATCAAATACATTTCCCCCAAAAATGCGACTTATACTCCAGTGCCACTTATATATGTTTTTTTCCTTCTTTATTATGCATTTTCGGCCGGTGCAACTTATACTCCGGAGCGACTTAAAGTCCGAAAAATACGGTAGATAATATGACTTATAATATTACATCATTGTGATTAGCGCACTGCAAGAGTGAAAGTCGACGCCTCTGTCCATGGTGCTGAAACAGAGCGCCATCAGACGGGGGCGGGGCATGCACTGACTGCGACACACAGCTGGTACGTGTTAAACTAATCATCTGTCTTTAACAGTGAGCGGCCGGGTGCTGGAGAGAAGAGGAAGTTGGGAGAGAGACTGAAAAGTCCAAAAACAAGCAGTTTAATTGATGCTGTTGTTGAAAGACATTAAAAACATACCGTATTTCCTTGAATTGGCGCAGGGAATATATTATTCGCACGTCTACAATTACTGCCGGGTCGAACTCGTTTCTCAAAATAATTAACGCATGCTTGGCCTTATCGCCGGTTCATTATTAACGCCGGATCAAATTCGTTTCGCAAAATATTAATTTTATTATCGCTTGTCTATAATTTTCGCCGGTTCAAACTCGTTTCGCAAAATATTTAGCATATGGCTAGAACTTCCACCGGGTCAAATTCGTTACGTCACGAGTGACGATTTACCTGTCCTTATTTTCAAAATGGAGGAAGCTGCTTTCAGTAGTTTACAATTGCACAAAGGAAAAAAGATAAAGAGCTATTCAGTAGGATTTAAGGTCCAAGCTATTAAAAAGAACAGTAAGCAGCTATGTTTTATTAATATACCGTAGCTGCGTGTGTCAAATACGGTATGAGTCATTAAATGACTCCCGCCTCCTGGTGGTAGAGGGCGCTAGAGATCCTTCTTGCGACTTCCGGTACTGCAGAAGAAGTGACATCACGCAGCAACAGATCGTCTTTTTTTTCCTCTCGCCTGAACTTTTAACAAGGAGGATTACATACCGCTATCTAAAATAAAACAGTTTTCTAAACTGGACTTTCAATGGAAGCAGGAGGTAATAATTAAAGGAATATCTCCATCGAGACAGAGAGACTTTTAAAACTGAAGAAAGAAAATAAGGAAGACTTCTATAAACAAGTTATCGGTGCTTTTGGTCAGAAGGAGCCGCAAATGGACTCCATTTATAAGTACAGGTAAGACCATAATAAAGTTTTTTTTATTAAATGTGCTTTTCATGATGGTATGCTTACATCACACTCAAAGCGCACGCCTAAATTTACCGCATTACTTTTGGTAAACGCCGGAGTGAGAAGAGGTTTTAAAATAATTAGCGCATGCACGGCCATCCCGCAGGCTTCCGGTAAACGCCGGAGTGACAGGAGGTTTTAAATTAATTAGCGCCCCTGCGGCTATTCAAGGAAATACGGTATTGTAAACTCTATATGCTTGTTCACTTTGACGTGCAACTGTGGAACCGCAAGACAGCGACTTCTACAATCATATTACTATACTATTATTAGAGCATCTCTCTCCAACTTTAATCGTGATAAATACAATTTTAAGGGTATGTAAACATCGGACTATAACTGTAACTCACCTAGCTATTAGCATGGGTGCTCCTTTTGACCATTCTTCATGGACTGTGTCGTAGATCCACACGTCTTTTGACACACCATTCTCTGATCCTCTTCCTCCTGTCACGTAAACCTTACAACCAATGGCACATGCGCTGAATTCTTTTCTTGGGCTGGGAAGGTCTGCCTTTGGTATGATCTCCTTGGCTTTATGGTCAACCTTGAAATGGATGAACAAAAAATGGTTTTATTTGTTCTTTCAAACATCAGTAAATAGTAAGGTGTTTAGCAACGTAATCTTAACACAATGCATAGGACTGCACTAAAAGAACACCTCCAGTCAACTACAACCCTAGCCTAACCCCCTCCCCCCACCACATCCCACCTCCCCGGATTGTAAATAATCAAATGTGTATACTTGTTCTTATGCTTTCTAAAGCTCACTATGATCACAGCTCGCTGTACATATCCTACCAAGTCACACCTACACTGTTACAATGTCCATTTCTCACATGATATAATTGTTGATGACTGAAGTGCTGATAGCAACCCCACCTAACCCCCCCGCCCCAACCCCCTCCACATCCCACACCCCGGATTGTAAATAATTCAATGTGTATACTCTGATGATTAACTTGTGTGATGACTGTATTATGATGATAGTATATATTTGTACCATGAATTGATTAACGTGGACCCCGACTTAAACAAGTTGAAAAACGTATTCGGGTGTTACCATTTAGTGGTCAATTGTACGGAATATGTACTGTACTGTGCAACCTACTAATAAAAGTTTCAATCAATCAATCAATGCAACTGAAGCACATTTGGGACTGCTTACCTTTGACTGTGAAGGGCATGAGAACAAATTTGGAAACATTTTTTATTAGGGCTGGGAATCTTTAGGTGTCCCACGATTCGATTCAGAATCGATTCTTGGGGTCACGATTCAATTCACGATCTTTTTTTTTTTTCAATTCAACACGATTCTCGATTCAAAAACGTTTTTTTTTTTTTTTTTTTTTTTTAAATGAAAACAATACACAACAATACCATAATAATGCAATACAATTTCAAAACCAAACCCAATTTTGGAGTTCTGAACTTGTGATTTCTTGCACTATTAAGTGGTAATATTTCACATTTGTCCCAATGGACTTTCTACCCTGATAAACAGCCATATTCAGTGATGACATCATTGATATAGTGTAGAGAGGAGTTAACATGTGACAGGTAGAGAATGATGTCGTCACAATACATCCATAGCTTATTATACTGAGAGACCATTTTTATAACATGAATATTATTTTCACTTCTTATTTTTGCAGCTAAGGGTTCAATAACCAAATTAAATAATAATCCAGCTGCAGGACATCCCTGTTTTACTCCTCTTTTGAACAAAAAAGGTTGTGAAATATGATTATTGGTTTTGACTGATGCCATGGGCCGTGTATAAAGCATCTTAATCCATTGTATACAATTATCTCCTAATCCAAATGTACGTCATGTGCAAAACATAAATGAGCAGTTTATGCGGTGGAATGTCTTCTCCGCATCAACACTACATACTGCTGTGGGATAAGGGAGACTTCTAGCATAGTAAATAACATTCAACATTTCCTTGTATTGTCTGAAGATTGTCGACCTTCCATGAAGCCAGTTTGGTCAGTCAGTAGGAATTCATGTTCCTATTACATTTGATAATCGTGTGGCTAAGATTGTTGCCAAGATTCAGCAGGATCTACTCTATTCATGGAATACATAGATTTCAGCAGGATCTACTCTATTCATGGAATACATAGATTTCAGCAGGATCTACTCTATTCATGGAATACATAGATTTCAGCAGGATCTACTCTATTCATGGAATACATAGATTTCAGCAGGATCTACTCTATTCATGGAATACATAGATTTCAGCAGATCTACTCTATTCATGGAATACATAGATTTCAGCAGATCTACTCTATTCATGGAATACATAGATTTCAGCAGGATCTACTCTATTCATGGAATACATAGATTTCAGCAGATCTACTCTATTCATGGAATACATAGATTTCAGCAGATCTACTCTATTCATGGAATACATAGATTTCAGCAGGATCTACTCTATTCATGGAATACATAGATTTCAGCAGGATCTACTCTATTCATGGAATACATAGATTTCAGCAGATCTACTCTATTCATGGAATACATAGATTTCAGCAGGATCTACTCTATTCATGGAATACATAGATTTCAGCAGATCTACTCTATTCATGGAATACATAGATTTCAGCAGGATCTACTCTATTCATGGAATACATAGATTTCAGCAGGATCTACTCTATTCATGGAATACATAGATTTCAGCAGGATCTACTCTATTCATGGAATACATAGATTTCAGCAGATCTACTCTATTCATGGAATACATAGATTTCAGCAGATCTACTCTATTCATGGAATACATAGATTTCAGCAGATCTACCCCAGTCTGCTGACATGCAAGCAGAGTAACAAGCTTTTATAATTGTAAAGGACAATGTTTTATCAACTGATTGCAATAATGTACATTTGTTTCAACTATTAAATGAAGCAAAAATATGACTTATTTTATCTTTGTGAAAATATTGGACACAGTGTGTTGTCAAGCTTATGAGATGTGATGCAAGTGTAAGCCACTGTCACACTATTGTTCTTTTTTATAAATGTCTAATGATAATGTCAATGAGGGATTTTTAATCACTGCTATGTTGAAATTGTAACTAATATTGATACTTTTGTTGATAATATTCATTTTTGTTTCACTACTTTTGGTTTGTTGTGTGTGGTGTTTGTGTCTCCTCTCAATTGTTGTGTGTGGTGTTTGTGTCTCCTCTCAATTGTTGTGTGTGGTGTTTGTGTCTCCTCTCAATTGTTGTGTGTGGTGTTTGTGTCTCCTCTCAATTGTTGTGTGTGGTGTTTGTGTCTCCTCTCAATTGTTGTGTGTGGTGTTTGTGTCTCCTCTCAATTGTTGTGTGTGGTGTTTGTGTCTCCTCTCAATTGTTGTGTGTGGTGTTTGTGTCTCCTCTCAATTGTTGTGTGTGGTGTTTGTGTCTCCTCTCAATTGTTGTGTGTGGTGTTTGTGTCTCCTCTCAATTGTTGTGTGTGGTGTTTGTGTCTCCTCTCAATTGTTGTGTGTGGTGTTTGTGTCTCCTCTCAATTGTTGTGTGTGGTGTTTGTGTCTCCTCTCAATTGTTGTGTGTGGTGTTTGTGTCTCCTCTCAATTGCTCTGTTTATTGCACTTCTAAGTGTTGCTGGCTCGGCTTTGCTTTTGGAATTGGATTGCATTGTTATGGTATTGCTGTGTCTTGTTTGGTTGGATTGATTCATTTAAAAAAAATAAAAAAAAATCAATAAAAAAAATCGATTTTTTAAAAATGAGAATCGATTCTGAATCGCACAACTTGAGAATCGCGATTTCAATTCGAATCGATTTTTTCCCACACCCCTATTGTTTATAGATTAAAACAGGGTTGTCCAAAGTGTGGCCTGGAGGGCATTTGCGGCTGGCAGCTCGGGTTTGGTTGGTCCGCAGCATATTGTGGGAATAAAATGAAAAATAAACAGTAAAAATGTTCGCCATAAGATTGTTTATTTCAAACCATTGCTCTCTCGTCGGTCTTGTGGCTTTATGTTTGCTGCGGTCACCACTATAAACGTAATATCTCAGTTCATCAGCCAGGCACCTTCGTACAACTTTTATAAATCTCCACGTTAGTGAATTTTAAAGTGATTTATCAGATTTGATTGAGTTGAAGCTCATCTTTAACCCTCCCGTTTAATCCCTGCAGATTACATTTTGCAAACTACGAGTGAAATATCTTCTTCTGACATTGTAAAGAAAGCCCACACCACTGTCTGCTGCGCTTTGATGTAGGGCTGGGCGATACATGGAATATACTGGATATATCGCGGGTTGGTCTCTGTGCGATGTAGAAAATGACTACATCGTGATATTCCAGTATACGTTCTCACGCAGTTGCTTTTAGCTGCACCTTTAATTCAACCCGTTTGAGTATTTAGTACAGGTCAGGTGTAGTTGATGCACTTACCTGATATACCTTGTCGCACATGAAAGTCTGGCCTCCTAATATAAGCAACGTGTGGCCTGCCTTGCGTGGTCGAGCACAGGGACTGGTCACAACCCCATCATTTTGAAGAATTCTTTTTTTACATTTCATTGCCTCTTCTACAATCACCCTGCAAAAAAACATGTTGACATTAAGCATATGAATTAACACTCGCTGTAAAAAGCAAAACTGCATTTAGACTGGAACCATTGGCTTATTAAAATGCACCTGCTCCTCCTGTCGGCCATAACTAGTTCTTCACATGCCACAGCCTCCAGCAGACATTCAGAGGGGAGAAGAGCCAATCTGATGCCCGTGAGCAGCTCTGGCAAATAGTGGCGCCGGCAATCCAAGTCATAGCGAACCCACCGCATAACAGAGGTAAAAACAACCTGCAAATAAAGACGTCAAAAGAAAAAAATACATAAAATAGGACAAGCTAGAAAAATGAAACTCAATAAAAAAGTACAGTACATAAAAGTTGAAGTCTTGCCAGTTTAAAATTCCATCTCTTTAATGAACTTATAATTTTCCATCATAATCAATTACATTTCTGTCATCTAGATTCTGAACTGCAGTTTACCCTACCTCGGCTTTGTACTTCCCACTTTCCGTTGTGGACTAAAATGTTTTGCCATATTTTTTCCACAGTCTTTGTATTCCATCTTCGTTACCGTATGGCCAAACTTTGCATATAACAAATTACCGCATTTTTCAGAGTATAAGTCGCTCCGGAGTATAAGTCGCACCGGCCGAAAATGCATAATAAAGAAGGAAAAAAACATATATAAGTGGCACTGGAGTATAAGTCGCATTTTTGGGGGAAATGTATTTGATAAAAGCCAACAGCAAGAATAGACATTTGAAAGGCAATTTAAAGAATAGTGAACAACAGGCTGAATAAGTGTACGTTATATGAGGCATAAATAACCAACTGCTATGTTAACGTAACATATTGCCCCTCCATGTTCAAAAAGCTCCCACAGTGGAGTGTTTTAAGTCTCGTCTTAAGACCCACTTTTATTCTTTGGCTTTTAACACTACGTGAGTTGTGTGGTCTTCTGTCCTCTGTGGGTTTTTTTTAATAAATTTTAATTTCTATTTACTGTTTTAATTGGTTTTACCCTTTAAAATCGTTTTTAATCATATTTATTTTTATATTGTTTTTATATTTATTTATTTTTTGTTTTTATTCAGTCATTGGTGGACCATAATATTGCTTTTAATATTGTTTTTAACATGGCTGTGCAGCACTTTGGAAACATTCTTGTTGTTTAAATGTGCTATATAAATAAAGTGGATTGGATTGGATTGATATTATGGTAAGAGTCATTCAAATAACTATAACATATAGAACATGCTATACGTTTACCAAACAATCTGTCACTCCTAATCGCTAAATCCCATGAAATCTTATACGTCTAGTCTCTTACGTCAATGACATCAATAATATTATTGGATATTTTACGCTAATGTGTTCATCATTTCACACAGAAGTCGCTCCTGAGTATAAGTCGCACCCCCGGCCAAACTAGGAAAAAAACTGCCACTTATAGTCCGAAAAATACGGTAGTCAGTTTGCCCTTGGGTCATTTCACAAAATTAATTGCCTCAAGTGATTAAAAAAATAATAATCCCACGGTTTGGTGTCTCAGTCTCTGATTTATTGATCAAGTATGACTGCAAAACATGCCACCATTGGGCAAAGAAAGTTTAATAAAGAAGGTAAGAACACTATTGTCATAATCTTTCATGACCGTTTTGGTTTTGTGGTGTATTCTTCCTGTGTTTAGTGTTTCTTTTCATTTTCCGCACTCCCTCCTCTCTTGTTTACGACTTCTTGTGGGCAGGGGTAATTTGGTTGACTAATAAATTACGTCTTCGTTATCGTCAACGACCTATTTTCCCCTGCCGAAATAAGACGATAATGAATCAAAACAAATGCACAATGACTGACACATTAACAAAATTAACTGACATTTTATTCAAAGGATAAAAAAACGAGATGAAAATGTTGTGAGAGACGATATTCCAATCATATTTAATTTGGTCTTGTACAAAAGCCAAAAGCAGTGAAGTTGTCACGTTGTGTAAATGGTAAATAAAAACAGAATACAATGATTTTCAACTTATATTCAATTGAATAGACTGCAAAGACAAGATATTTCATGTTCCAACTGGTAAACTTTGTTATTTTTTGCAAATATTAACTCATTTGGAATTTGATGCCTGCAACATGTTTCAAAAAAGCTGGCACAAATAGCAAAAAAGAGTGATAAAGTTGAGGAATGCTCATCAAACACTTATTTGGAACATCCCACAGGTGAACAGGCTAATTGGGAACAGGTGGGTGCCATGATTGGGTATAAAAGCAGCTTCCATGAAATGCTCAGTCATTCACAAACAAGGATGGGGCGAGGGTCACCACTTTGTCAACAACTGCCTGAGCAAATTGTTGAAGAACAACATTTCTCAACCAGCTATTGCAAGGAATTTAGGGATTTGTGTAAATGGTAAATAAAAACAGAATACAATTATTTACAAATCCTTTTCAACTTTGAGACACTTGTGATTTAGGGCTATATAAATAAACATTGATTGATTGATTGAACTTATATTCAACTGAATAGACTGCAAAGACAAGATATTTAATGTTCCAACTGAAAAACTTCTTTTTTTTGTGCAAATAATCATTAACTTAGAATTTAATGGCAGCAACACATTGCAAAAAAGTTGTCACAGGGGCATTTTTACCACTGTGTTACATGGCCTTTCCTTTTAACAACACTCAGTAAAGGTTTGGGAAGTGAGGAGACACATTTTAGAAGCTTTTCAGGTGGAATTCTTTCCCATTCTTGCTTGATGTACAGCTTAAGTTGTTCAACTCCCTTGTTAGTTTTTGATGCAGAGGGATGGAAGGTCACGGGCCTTGCCACTTACGTGCAGTGATTTCTCCAGATTCTCTGAACATTTTGATGATATTACGGACCATAGATGGCAAAATCCCTAAATTCCTTGCAATAGCTGGTTGAGAAATGTTGTTCTTCAACAATTTGCTCAGGCATTTGTTGACAAAGTGGTGACCCTCGCCCCGTCCTTGTTAATGAAAGACTGAGCATTTCATGGAAGCTGCTTCTATACCCAATCATGGCACCCACCTGTTCCCAATAAGCCTGTTCACCTGTGGGATGTTCCAAATAAGTGTTTGATGAGCATTCCTCAACTTTCTCACTCTTTTTTGCCACTTGTGCCAGCTTTTTTGAAACATGTTGCAGGCATCAAATTCCAAATGAGCTAATATTTGCCAAAAATAACAAAGTTTACCAGTTGGAACATGAAATATCTTGTCTTTGCAGTCTATTCAATTGAATATAAGTTGAAAAGGATTTGCAAATCATTGTATTCTGTTTTTATTTACCATTTACACAACGTGACAACTTCACTGCTTTTAGGTTTTGTAATATATGCAAGGCTAATATTAGTAACTGAGTGGTGAATAGAGTAAAGAGCAAAAAGGTGATGAAGTGAACATGAGTTAGTTTGGGGCCATGCCAAGTCGACCAGGGGCCCAATAACAAGGAAGCGTGTAGAAAAGGATGACGTGTTTTCCTTTATTGGGAGGACAGAAAAGCAAGCCCAAATTTAAAAAAAAACACACGTTACAACACAAGCCAGGAACTTTGTACGCGTCTTTAGAGAAAAATGTTGCTTGTAATACTTGGACTTGGCAGCACTGCTACAAACAGCCAGTAACTCCAGCGACAGTGGATGGAAAGAAGTTTGGTGTTGCGGAGAGAGCGACCTGCCAGGGTTTCCAAGCTAAACTTGCCATTTAACATCACTTTTTCTTTGTCCATTCAGCTGGACTGCCGCTGCTTTTCCACCAGTATGGTATGGACTGAGTCACACAGGACTAGGACTAGGACGGGAATATTCAAAGTTGGAAACTTTCCATGGGAATTAACAGGAATATATGGAAATTAACGGCAATGAATGGGAATAAACATTGAATGCAACATGCTAGATCTTGCATTATTAGCTAAAACAACCTGATTTAATGCAAATTCAGTTGAATTTTAACCCTGAACTGTGCATTCCTCCATCACATGCACAGATAATTCCCAGCATGCAACACACTATAGCAGGGCTATTGAGGCCACACTAGTTTAGCCCAAGGACTTCATCCAGTCAGGTAAGTGTTGATGGGGTAAATATATTTGATCTATGGTATTTAAGTGTAATAGAGGTGTAATTGCTTGTTACTGTATGACTGTAGACTACTCCAGCAGACTTCCACTCGAGCTAGCTAGCTGTTCCTGTACTTGTTCAATGCTTTTGGGGCCAATATCTCTAGCTAGCTAGGTTTATGTACCACCAGTCTCATAATGAACCCAAAATATTTCTCCGTTAGCCGTGATGCTCATTTTCTCTACGTTAAATCCTATTCATTTATGCTAACAACGTTGGCGATCCGAATTGACCTTTTTTGTGATGTGTAAAGTTGAAGTAGCAAATACTAAATGAAAAGGTGTAGTTTCTTCTGCCTTCTGTTCTGCTAGCCATTCTGTTGTCATACAAGAATGGAGCTTTATAGTTTGATTTAGCATGCTGATTGACTGTTCATTTGTCCATCAGTCAAATATTTTTAAAGACTATTCATATTCTGTGTTTGGCACTGCATTAGAGTTTTACAATCTTCTCATCTTATTTTACAGAATAAGATGGACGGTGTCCAACTTTGAATAATCAAAAAATGGTCAAAATTTCCAAACTTCCCGAGCTTAACTTCCCGGGGTAAATTTCCGGAAATTTACCGGAAACTTTCCACCCCTTTGAAACCCTACACAGGACGGAACGTTAATCGTGCATTAAAAAATAGTGCCGTTGAAGGAAACTTTTGTTAATTCTTTATTATGGCGTTAACTTTAACAGCATTACAAATAACATTGTTACAGTAAAAACTTACCTGTTCATCTTCGATCTCCAGTTCATCACTAAGGATAATTTCCAGCAGCTTCTCTTTAGTTAAACTATAGAAGTCCTCAGAGTCCCGAACCTATAATACATAGGACAGAGTTAAAAGCATGAATGCACTTTAGCAGTCTTTTTCAGCATATAGGCACTACACACTGTGTGCTACACGATAAAGTGAAGTGTCTTTGCGTGGTTCCAAGGATGACCAAGGACGAACATACCATTAGGCAAACCATTGAAAACAATCTCTCTTATAAGCTTTGTTCTGGGTTTTTGGATGTTCACAATGTCTGCCTGCCTAGGTTTATATTCTTAGGCATAATAGATCATTTTTAGTACTTTATTCGATTGTTGTAAACGTTGCATGCCCCGGTCTGTTTCTTTCCCTAAAAGCTGCTGGAAATGTCCATTTCAATTTGGAGATGAATAAAGTATCTATGCAGTACAGGCCAAAAGTTTGGACACACCTTCTCATTTCTATGCGTTTTCTTTATTTTCATGACTATTTACATTGTAGATTGTCACTGAAGGCATCAAAACTATGACACCTGTGAAGTGAAAACATCTCAGGTGACTACCTCTTGAAGCTCATGGAGAGAATGCCAAGAGTGTGCAAAGCAGTAATCAGAGCAAAGGGTGGCTATTTTGAAGGAACTAGAATATAAAACGTGTTTTCAGTTATTTCACCTTTTTTTGTTAAGTACATAACTCCACATGTGTTCATTCATAGTTTTGATGTGACAATCTACAATGTAAATAGTCATGAAAATACAGAAAATGCATTGAATGAGAAGGTGTGTCCAAACTTTTGGCCTGTACTGTATATATATCTATCTATTGATCAGAGATGAATAAAATATCCATCTATCTTTCTATCCATCTACCTAACTAACAAGTGCAGTTGCCTGTCGTCCCAAGCATTCTAAGGCCCCCAGAACGTCTCATAAAAACAATCAATAAAGTTTTCTTCTATGAAAAAATCCCAATTTGTCAACTTTAAAATGTTTTATCAATCATAATGGCTTTCTACAACCCCCGCTTTCTTCTCAGGCAAAGGACTCATTCCGACATTGAGAGGAGACTGCTGAATGCCATACCTGTGACTTTGAGCTCATGCCTTGCAAGGCGGTGCCCTTAAAACTAGAAGAGCCCTCAGATAGTGCAGACCTCTGCCAGGCCCTACTTCCAAATGGTAAAAATGTCAGAATCCAGACAGTGATCAAGATCACCACCAAAATGTAATGACGTGTTCCATTAATTTCATCAAATCACTTTTCTCTAACAAATAGGCTAACTTAGCGTGTTACTGTTAAAATGTGACTGTAATGGTACCAACTGTATTACGTCATCAAGTCCTATTAAATGCAAAATTACAGTGTATAATATGCAGTACAGGCCAAAAGTTTGGACACACCTTCTCATTTCAATGTGCTTTCTTTATTTTCATGACTATTTACATTGTAGATTGTCACATCAAAACTATGTGGAGTTATAATAATAATAATAATGGATTAGCCAGATGTGACTTCATATGCAACCGGGCAATATGGGTCATCAAAAAAGAAAGGGAAAGTGGAAAATAATCAGAGAGCGAACAAAAATGCACTAACACTTAGTTTTAGGCTATTTGGGTTGACTGTTCTGTTAAGAGTTTAAAAATCTTAACATTGTGAGAGCATAACTTATGATAAAAACATAACATATAATTATTACTTTTGTAGTTTGAAGCAATGCAAAAATTCCATTATGCAAGAATACAGCGAGATGACATAAATAATTATAAGTCAATAGGAATATGTAATAAGAGTGTCTGTTTACCGTTTCATAGTGTAGTAGGCACATCCTCCATGACAGCTCATACAATCTCTTACACTGATGGGCATCTGACAACAGCATCATTCCCAAACAGTTGGAAGAGTGCAGGTTCTTTTCTAAAAATTCTGCTGCAGCATCACGGATGTCGTGAAACTGCAACATGTCTCCTGCCTCTAACAGCGACTCTGCATTCTCCTCATTTATAATGACTCGAGATGTGTAGGCGAAATCCAGCAGAAGTTCCAAGACCTGCATGAGAAAAGAAACGAGATTATTTGCGCTGTCGCCTCATCGAAGTGGCAAAACAAAAGCAAAATAAAACACAATGTTTATGTTTTCATTTAAATATAATATATATGATAATATATATATATATATATATATATATATATATATATATATATATATATATACATATATATATATATATATATATACATATATATATATATATATATATATATATATATACATATACACACACACATATATACACATAGGTATATAATATACATATATAATATACACATATATATATATATATATATATATATATATATATATATATATATATATATATATACATACATATACACACACACATATATACACATAGGTATATAATATACATATATACACATATGTATATATAGATAGATAGATAGATAGATAGTACTTTATTGATTCCTTCAGGAGAGTTCCCTCAGGAAAATTAAAATTCCAGCAGCAGTGTACAGAATTGAGATCGAATTTAAAAAAAGTAAATAATGGGGGTATAAATGGAAACAAAATAGAAAAATATTGCAATAGAATAAAAACAAAAAGCATCAATGAGAATACAAATATAACAGTAAAATAAGAATATAACAAGAGAAACTAGGCATTAGTGACCATGTTATGAAAACGTATTACACTGTTATTGTTTTGCATCCCCCGTCATTCTAGTACCCCCCCCTCCCTCCCAGAGAGGAGTTGTACAGTCTAATGGCGTGTGGGACAAAAGAGTTTTTGAGTCTATTAGTCCTGCACTTGGGATGAAGCAGTCTAGCACTGAACAGGCTCCTCTGGCTACTGACAACGCTATGCAAAGGGTGACGGGCATCATCCAGGATGCTCACTAGTTTTTCCACAGTCCTCTTCTCTGCCACCGTCACCAGTGAGTCCAGTTTTAGTCCGATCGTAGAACCGGCCCGCCTGATCAGTTTGTCCAGTCTGGAGCTGACCTTTTTAGATATACTGCCCCCCCCCAGCACACTACCATGTAGTACAGAACACTGGCAACCACAGACATGTATGTATACATACATATGTATGTATATACATATGTATGTATACCGTAATTTCCGGACTATAAGCCGCACCTGACTATAAGCCGCACCAGCTAAATTTAGGAGAAAATACAGATTGCTCCATATATAAGCCGCACCCGACTATAAGCCGCAGGGTTTTGATGTGTAATTAGCGTAGTATATAGGGGTTCCTGCTACCACGGAGGGGATTGTCGGGACAGAGATGACAGTTTGGGAAGGCAAAGCGTCCCATTTATTAACAATAAATCTTTCAATCATTCAATCAAACTTTCACAACTTTGACATGGCGAACAGCATTCGTGCAGAGTACAAATAATACAACGTTGCAAAGTAATACAAAGTGCTCGCCTGTACGTTATCAAAATAACCAGCCTACCGGTATATGAAAAGTCAGTCTTTAATCATTGTGTCATCGTCTTCCTCCTGCGTACTAAAACCACCGAAATCCTCTTCGTCGGTGTCGGAGAAGAACAGGCCGTAAATAAGCCGCACCCTTGTATAAGCCGCAGGGACCATAACAAGGGGAAAAAGTAGCGGCTTATAGTCCGGAAATTACGGTACATAAATATGTATGTATACATCAGGGGTGTCCAAACTTTAACCGGCGAGGGCCGCATTCAGTACAACGGAAGGCTGCGGGGGCCATTTTTGACTAATTTTGTTCGCTAAAGATGCTAAAAGCCAACCAGTGTATGTCAATATATGCTAAGCTGGCTGAACAAAACATCCCTGTTAGCTTTGTGTTGTAGGGGACAAAGAAAATAAGTGTCATCTAACAACGAGGACTGTCAAAAATAACGAGTTACTTCATGTGATCAATCACAAAAAACATTGCATTAATCATGTAAATACGCAGATTGATCACATATATTTTGCTCCTTTACCGTAAACGGACTCGAACAATTAAATTACATTTGTGACCAAATATTGAGGCCTTTTTAATTGAATTTAAATTTGAAGTTAAAAGAAATCATGCAAGCGAGTAATAGTTGTGATTAATCATAATTAATACGACTTCAAAAGTGTGATTAATCTGATTTTAAAAGGGTATCATTTGACAGCATTACTGATAACGTCTCGATAATAATGAACTCATTCAATTTTTACGACCTGCCGAGGGCCAATAGAAAACAAGCGGCGGGCCGAAACTGGCCCCCGGGCCGCACTTTGGACAACCCTGGTATACATAAATATATGTACAGTATGTATTCATATATGTACAGTATGTATTCATATATATATATATATATATATACAGTATATATATATATATATATATATATATATATATATATATATATATATATATATATATATACACATATACACAGTATATATACATATACACAATCTCACACACACACACACATTACAATTGTATTACATTTTTTAATGCCTCTGGACATTGCATTTAATGCTTTTTAATGCCATTTAAGGCTTTAATTTTTGCAAAATCAATTTAATGACTTTTAATGCTATTTAATTCCTGACAGAAACCCTGGTTAAATAAGATTTTAAACACAATATAATGTTGCACAACAATGGACGGGCACGACAAAGGAAAGCCAATTCAAGTTCAGCGAGTGCTCTGTGGAAAATGTTTTCCACAATTGTACGTCTAACTCTGACAAATATAGACTTGTTAA